>NW_014556131.1:348918-372584 GCF_001313825.1 Dinoponera quadriceps
CCCCCCCCCCCGTTCCCCACACGCGGCAAAGGTATTACCTGCTAATTATAAAACTACCCGCGCGCGCTTTCGCAAAATGCTTCGTCCTTTCGAGCGTTCGTCCGATTACATTTAACGTTTGCGCTTCCTTTTTCACAGAGCTATTCGGCTGACCGGTCCGTTCGTCACTATGGTGTACTGCATGATAACGGGCGACATGCTGACCTTCGGCATCATCTACATGGTCGTGCTCTTCGGATTTTCCCAATCGTTTTATTTCCTCTACAAGGGATTCCCAGGCGTGAAGTCGACCCTTTACCATTCCTATCATTCGACCTGGATGGCGCTGTTTCAGATAACCCTGGGCGATTATAACGTGAGCTCACCTATAGATTACCGCTTTATTGCGACAGTTTCTACTACGTGGAGCCTTATCTTGCACGCGTCTGCACGCACACGAACCCTCCTTTCTCTCTCTCTCTCTCTCTCTCTTTCTTTCTTTCTCTTCCGCCTCTCCCTTTCTGCATCCGCTATGCACCGTAGCGCAAAATTCTCTCGATTCAGGAAGACAGAGACATTTCATCCCGCGTGTTAATACAAACGTAACGTTTCATTCGCCGTATTTATCCAGCAATTGTCGTGTAATTGCACGTTATACAATTTGGAGATCTCTCTGACACGGAAGTTTGAATAAATGATATCGTTTATCATCATTATCATCATTATCATCATTATCATTTATTATTTTACATTTCTATTTTTATCATTATTCATTTATCATTTTTTAAAATTTATTTGTCTTGTATACATATATAAAGGGGCTATTTAGCACATTTTTTATATTTTATTTTTTGTTTTTTTTTTACACAGCATATTGTGCCTAATTTTTAATATAATTCAAAAATACAATTCTTCGACAACAGAAAGAAATATTCACATAATGAAATGCAATTTACGTCATGTATATCACAGATAGTTTTGCACTCCCCATTTGCTTGATTTTGCAATTTATTAGAAAATAGCCGAAATATAAGTGATGTGTCAGTTTACCTTTGCAGCCAATTAACTTCGATCTCCCCTACACAAGAGTATCGTATATTTTATTATATTTTATATTATACTTTATTAAATTTCTATAGACAGTATAAAAGAGCGGTTCTCTTGCTTTTTTACTCGTGCAAAAATTCGACGCGCGAAAGTGCGCGCGATCGAAGTCCCCGTTCTAAACGAAATATTTATAAAAAAGAAAAAACGCGCACGTTGAGACGCACGTCTAGATCGGACTTGAATATTTCATGCCCGAGGCATTAGTTTAATTGTTACACGTCATAATCGCGATTAAACGTCGCGTTCGCGTAATTCTAAACATTTTTTCCGGTCAGTGCGACGCGCGCATAGCGACACTCGCGCGCGCACGGGACACACGGCTGGTCATGAATCTTGAATTTCAATCACGAACAATTCCGCGTCGCACAAAACACACTACAATATGGTTTCCTGACGAAATTAAAGATTTAGCACGCCGCACGCGTCTGCATGGACGGACAGCGGGTGCATAAAATACCGGTTGTCCAGTAAAAATCATTGCTCGGTTTCGCAGTTCGTATAACGATTAACTCGTTGCACTGAATTAAAAGGAGGGGCGGTAGCGACCGGCATGGAAAATACGAGTTTCCGTTCCGAAAATTCTACGTGTTTCCGCCGGCGGCGTACGCCACATCGGGCACCGCCGCTTGTTTATTAGCACCCGCGTATAATTGTCCGGCTGTCATTCGCCGGCGATTCACCGCGGACGTTGCATTTATATATCTCATCGCATCGCGACTTATCCATATGCATTGCAGTACGCGGACCTGAGTAACACGACCTATCCCAACTTGAGCAAGACGGTCTTCGCGATCTTCATGGTGCTCGTGCCGATATTGCTGCTCAACATGTTGATCGCCATGATGGGTAATACGTATGCGCACGTCATCGAACAGAGCGAGAAGGAATTCGTGAAGCAGGTCGGTGTTAAAATATTAGCTTGCTGCGGATGAAATTGAATCAGAATCGATGCAGGAGCATCGGAGTGATTATTCACTTGAATCTAGCAATTTTTTCTGCATACTGTGAACAATTCCAAAAGTTCAACGATAACCCATTTAACTGCATCGTATGGATTTAGCGAATCACATAAATAGTCGTCGTTAATTTAATTCGAGCGAATATGTACAGGGTGCTCCAAATAAATCTTGATTCCCGTGGTGTGCAAGTAAAACGGATGAAACTGGGCGGATAAGTCCTGTATTTTGCAAATAGCACGCAAAATTTCGAATTATCAATGATTGAAAATGCCCACATATAGAGGCTTCTTTAATTAATAACTCGAAAATTTGCGTGTTATTTGCAAAATGGTATAGGACGTTTTCAGCTCAGTTTCACCCGTTCTTCTTGCACGGGAACCAAGATTCGTTCGGGACACCCTGCGCAATAGACTGCAATACCTCGTTTACCTAAATCTGCTTAACAATTTTTTTCACTAAGTGGGCTAAAATCGTGGTATCTTTGGAACGCGCCGTGTCGCAGAAAGATGCCCACAATTATCTGCAGGAATACAGCATCAAGCTGGGACCCGGCGACGACCCGAATAATCCCGCGTCGGAGCAGAGAGGCGTGCTGGTTATTAAAAGCAAATCGAAAACCAGAGCGAAGCAGCGCAAGGGCGCCGTAGCTAATTGGAAGGTGATTTATTTACTTACGTTTATTCATTTATTTATTTTCCACCTGTGCGTGTATATATACCGCGCGTTCCCCCCAATGGGCGATGCGTATCCAAAGATTTATTTCGCAGCCGTGTGTGCGCGCATCAAGCGTCAGAATTTATTTATCGGTATCCCATTCGAGAGACTGATACGAGAGCTCTGGTATCGACTCTCCGTAAAAATGCGCCCATCGAATTTTGCTACGGTGTAGTATCTCTCTCTCTCTCTCTCTCTCTCTCACACACTCTCTCTCGTCAGAGTGGCGCGATCACGCAAAACGTTTACTTTGAAAATTGCTTAACAAACAAATGGATTTGATAATACGCGAAACCACGAACCTTTTCCGCGAAAATGAGTTATCCACAGGAGGGGGGGGGGNACTCAACCGACAGAAAGGAAACTTTCTCGCAGATGCTACTTTAAAGGCCAACTAACGCCATTTAAACGGGCCGGATATCATTTGTTAAGTAATAGGCGCTAAAAGCATCCCTCGCATTACCACTTTCGCCTGTGTAAAAGTGCCGTAATACGAGCGAGGCCTCATTGACACGCGCGACAGGTCATTATAATTTTATCGCATCTCTTCTGGTGTATCACACCTTTGCAGCGAGTCGGAAAAGTCACGATAAACGAGTTGAGGAAACGGGGTATGACCGGCGAGGAACTACGGCGTATAATGTGGGGCCGCGCGTCCTTCTCCACTCCTGTACGAGTCAGGTAATGATACTTTCATCGCGCGCATCATATCGTATCTCTCCGAAGCCGCCCGTTGTTTCATTACACCCCTCCCGCGCGGTATCATTCCGAAATATTTGCGGCGCATTCGCCGCGCGCACGCCTTACTTTTTAACGCGTAAATTACCATCGTATCGAATCACAATGTCATACCTGTGCGCTATCACGTTAAGACGATGTCACGATTATCGCGTTCCGCAAATTTATTGTTACAATTACCGTTACCGTGGTTAGTTCCGATTTCGATTATTTCGCTTTACCCGCCGCATAGAATTCCAATTTCCAGTGGACGCAAAGTAACACGCAAATTTTGGAATTGGCCTGCGTGTGCCGCTGTTATGTTACGGTCTAATTATTTCAAATACGCGCGAGAACGAGAGAACGAGGAAATCTATCTCAATTAGTCGCTGACACGTTCGCGACCGTTCGTAACGCGGCGGCGGCATAGATTTACGAATGTCCTTGCGCGAGTGACTCATTGTCGCAGAGACAGTGGACTCGGACGATACTTTTTATCACCTCGTAACTCCGCCGAGCCTGCCATCTGCAAACCGGACGTAACTTCGCGTCTGGAAAAAGCGTCGGAGTCCTTCGTGAATCAGCTATGCGCCTCCACGTGACGAGCGCATACGGAAGGCGCGAGCGTGACCGTATCTCAGTAGTAATTAAATATTTATGAAGCTCCGCGCGCGTTACATAACGCAGTAGGATGTAAGATGAACCGACCGTGCGATTTAACGAAGAATTACTTATTTTCCAGAAGCAATTCAATCACTCAACATCCTGTTTAACTGCTGACGCGTTTGTAAAGCGGCCGCTTTGAAACGCGTTCCTGCTCACTGTGAATCCGATTTTAATTACGCGTTTTAATTAATTCTCGATATTTTAATAAATGATTTGGGTCACACACACACATTATTCTTCCTCGTATATAATATCATCGCGTGATTTACATAATACGAGAGAATTCTGCCTGCATAGATTTTCTCTCTCTCTCTCTCTCTCTCTCTCTGGCTGTATTTAATTACTTATTTGAGAAACAAATATTATATTCATCGTAATATGATCTTAGGATCGATTCTCCTCGATGGAGCAATGCGCGACGACGGGAGATTTTGCGCGACGCATCAATCCGGCTCGCGAAACATTGCTGCCGCGTAATAATTTCACGTGTATTACAGTCCCAATGCTGGCCAGCCGCAAGTGTCGGCAGTTACTGCAGGTTTTGGTGATGCGCTAACCGCAGCTTTGGACGTAATGGCCTTTGCACATGATTTTGACTTATCCACCGCGACGGAGAGCATACCGACCAATATCGAGGCGAAGCAGACGAAAACGGCAGAGCCGAAAGCCGTTTCCAGGGAGCAGACGAGAACGACCCAGAATAATCCGGAGGCGGTGACGAGTATTCAGCCGCATAAACAAGCCGTCGTGGAGGAAACTAAGTTATCAGGTTTCACGGATCTAATTGATAAATCCATCGATCCCGTGCGCGTGGAAGAGAACTTGAAGAACGCGAATCGTGAGTAGAGTTGCCTAGGTGCAAGAGTCCTCGAGAGAGATTTGCGATTAACGTTTGTTCTTGGGAGTAATTCCCGGCAATTTCGAATCGCGAGAGTAATCATATAATGGTTGAATGAATTAATGCAAGTGGCGAGGGTGATCGAACGATGAAATTAATTAACATGTTAAATGTAGAAACGAAAGCGCAGGAGGAAGTTGTCGAGGATCCGTTTCTGGAGCTCGCTATCGCCTCCGAGACTACGGAAGATTACGATACTTTATTGAAAATGGCCAAGTCCGCCTTGGCTAATAGCGAGGCTTCAATGATAGCCACGACGGTCGACCCACAAATTCTAGCACACTTCGCTATGATCGCCCCGCCGTCGGTCATTGAGAAACCAGCCATCGTTAAGAAACAATACTTCGTCGAGTCCAGCGACAACGATCTCGGTGGTAAGTAAATCGTCGATATTTAAATTGATGTATCAACGATTTTGCTCTTTTACAATAAAAAATTTCGCGTTAAATTTAATATACATTTCACATGTCTCAAACGGCTTGCTCAACATTTTTCTGTTAATTTAATTTAACACAAGGTGAGTATGTTGTAAAATAACATAAACATTGTGTAAAAAATTGACAGAAAATTAATACGCTAATCGATAATGAAGTATAAAATGTGTTATTTTAACATTTATACATATTGATTATCGTCACAACACAAAATGTTGATGTAAGATAAATACAATATGTTAGATTAATTACACACGGGTGTGTTAATACGCGAGTATGTTAACACAGAAATTTTAATAAGGACCGATTTTAACGCAAGTATAAAATGTTTTTTACTCTGTTGGTTTGTTGAATATTTAAACGGTTGCTTCAGCAACGATTATATGTTTAAACAAGCGTGCTTGTTAGATATATATATATATACACACAGAAAGTATACAAAAAAATTTCAGTCCCTGCAACTGAATATGAACCAGATGAAAACTCGGCGACGAGAAATGATATCTCTGTTACTGCGACCGAGAATATTTTGAACATTTAGCTGCATTAAAATTCGGTTGAAACTAAAAACAATTGACCGAATAGAAGCCTCATAGGAATCTTTCTGTTTTTACAGCCGAATTTTTATCGACGTAACCATATTTCCGTAATTTCCACAATGATTCAGCAATAACAATCACACGAGGATTACCTCGTGATTGTTACGATGGTCTCATAAATTTAAAGTCAGAGGATATTACGTAATCGTTTGCAGGGGATACTTTGCTCGGCACCGAGGCTCGCATTCGGAGAATAAAGTCGGCGAATAACAGATTCGTCAGCGCGTCGAAGCGATCACACTGTGACGACGAAGACGATAGTTCCTCGTCCGTCACTTCCAACGATCAGAATCAACAGCGGTATCGACCGCTGCTGAATGATCCGGAAGAGAGCCTGACGAACCATGTCGAGACCGAAGGACGAAGAACTTCCGTCGAAACAATTAAGTCGGAGGTCAAGCAGAACGGTGGCGTTTCCAAGCCGCCGAATAAAGTCCAGAAACGTCGACCGAAAACGGCCAAGAACAGGTAACCGCGTGTAACGGATTACAGTCGACGAATCGCGACATTTCCCGATAATTCCGCGATAAATCACATACTAGAAAAATAGTAAAGTCGGACGACGAAGATAGTTGCTCGTACATTAAATCACTCTCATTTCATAGAAAATTACGAGAGTATTTATACTTGAAAATTCGCGGTTTCTCTGGTTTGAAAAGTAAAACTAAAATTGTCCTCTTTCTAACAGTAAAAATCAACGTTGTAAAAAATTCACGATGTCGAAAAAAACGAGCTTAAATAATTAGATTCAGTCGGCGTTTTTGAAAAGAGCGGCCATGAGTCCGCGCGGTCGAACTCGTCCACTGGACGGATTTAAACGTATATGTCTACATTTTCTGTGAATCTCGCGCAGAATACCGTATATAAATTCGAAAGATCTTATTTCTCAAGCACAGAAGCGATACCGCGATCATATAGGAGAAACGTGATATTTGGAGTTTCTAAATATAAAACGACTCACACGATCAATGTAATCTCACATAAGTTGATCTAACTTAACCCTATGAACCCGTTCAGGGGCACATTTAGTTCTAAAAGACAAATTTCCATAAAAAAACATGACACTTTTATATTTTTGGAGTCGCTGCTTATTATAACCACTCATTGCAATGTCCAAAGGTAGAATATTCTTTTCACCGCGAGTTCGCCACCGCAAAAATAGGCACCACAGTTACACTTCTCGTTGAATTCCCGGCTTTTATATGGAGTTTCAATTTGAGGTTCGGTTACAAAGGCACGCGCAGTGATTAAAGATTAAAAAGGTGTGACCGAAGGCTCCACTCGACATTTTCGCCCGCGGAAAAGTCGCAAATCGACCGAACGGATCTACAGTTAAAGGAACACCGTGGTAGTTCCGAGACACCTCGGAATAGAACGATTTATCGGCGGCTGATTGACCGCTTCCCTAATCGGCCTGGTTTTTTACGATGCATACGCAGGGTATCGCCTAAGGAAATAGAGGAGCCGGCGAGAAGAAAGGAATCGATTGAGCGGAATAAGGCGGCTTCTTCTTCACCGCCGACGTCGCCCTCGGATCCGCTCGAGCCATGGAGCACGCGCGGCATTACCGACATGAACACGATATTGGCCTGGCGGGAGAATGCGCCGGACAGTCCTTAATATGACTTTATGACATTTCGCGCTGCGACCTCCTTCACCTTCCTCTTCCTCCTCTGCGTGTGCACCGATCACGTTGACGTTGGCACGCCGACGTCGACACCGACGCCATGAAACACCGTGCACCTGAATGATCGAGCACAAAGCGATTTCACGCCCGGCCGAGTCGGGATTTATTTTGAAAACCGCGTATTTCAAGTCCAATTTCGAGAATTCCCAATTTGCCCGGAGCAATTTCGTAAATATTCTGTTTATAACATTACCGTGGGTACAGAAAGATAAGAAACGTTTCGTTAAAATCTTTGTTAAAATTTATCCGTTAAATTCTTCACACATTTTATAATGCCGAATAACGTATTGATTTTGTGTTAAATTAATACAAAAATTTGAATAGGCCGTCTGAAACATGTAAAATACCTTGAGTATAACACCAAGTTCTTCATTATGTATAATTCACGATCAAGTCCTATAATTATCAAATCAAGTCCTATAATTATATGACTCCAAAATTATTAATAGCGAAATGAAACTTTCTGTCAGATAACGATTCATATTTCAACAGTGTGTTTCAGATCAAATTCGTTCGTCCGATTCTAGATTCTATTTACACGATGTTATTTTATTTTCTATTTACACGATGTTATTTTATTTATTTCGAAGTTAAGCAGGAAACGACTGTATTTAGCGCTGAATGTGCGATCAGAATACGAACGGTAGTCTTGAACATTACACGTAGCGCGCAAGTCTTCTTATTAAGATACTCGGAATGTAGCAATGGGATACGTCAAACGACATCGTTGCGAAAGTTAACGACAAACGCTATAGTTAAGGCGATATTACTCGGGTGTTCGAATTGTCACGATATTTCTCCGAAGTACTGTGTGAGAAAGTTCTCGCGCTTTCGTAATATTATCGTGCAAAAATTGTATAGGTCTCCAAACCAGAGAATCTCCGACTACACACCGCGGATGAGATTTCAGGTGTGAATTGAAATTAACGGGATTTCCTGCGCGATCGTTACTCGATAATTGTAGTTGGCTTTTATAGTCGGTTTTCTATTACGACTTTGCAAAGGGTGCAACGTTTAAAGCGTGAAATTAATCGACAATACCTTTTTACGCGCGCCCAAAGGGTCGGCTTACGTTTTTTTCCGAAACTTCGAAACACGGATTAGCGTCGCATAGATTAGTTTTTGGCGATATGGCCGCATGCCGCTTGCCGTAAAAAGCAGCTCGGACTTTTACGAGGGTAATACCGAGTATATAAAATCACGCTAAAAAGTTCGTAACATCGTTACAAATCGATTCACACACGGTGCTGGTGGTATTACGGGTTGTTTTACCGCAGATATTATTCGATCTCATACCCACACACCCGCAAGTATCCCATCGTAGGAAATATATCGAGCCGAGAGGCAGACTCCCGCTATGATAATTATGAAAGTGAACATGTGCCAGGGACCAAACAATGTTAACCCGCCGTATAATTTCCAAAGAGGTCGCATGATGAGAAATTCACGTACACACGCGAGTGTACGTACATATATATATATATATATATATATATATATATATTTATTAAAATGAGCCAGCCAGGAATTTCTCGAAGATACAAGAGCAGCTACGTGGCGCAAGCAATGTACCTTTGCGCTCTCGAGGATATTTCCAAGTTTCGAGGGGATTCCAGGATTTCACTTTTACAAGGTTTGTCAATTACGCAATTAAAACACGCCGTATATAAGTTGTAGATCGCGATGCAGCACTTAATTTTCCGCCCACGGCGATATTATTAATAACACCGGGGCGTTCCAGTTTTTGCGCAGCTCCCGCGGCTCGACGATTAGAGAGCGGCATACCGGAATCGAAAGTTATCCCCTCGGATGCGCGGGTGAAGATATCTCCGGATCCTCGCTCAGATTCCTGTGTAAATACCTGTGCGCATACGCAGATATACCATTTGTACACACACGAGAAACGCGCGCCGAATAAACTATTTTCCCAGCGACGCCGACTTGTAAAAAACGAATGCCACGAGTCCAAATTTTATTTTCCCCCGCGTCTCCCGCGCGACGTGCCTTTGGCTTTTAATTAAAACGTTTGACATGCCATTACACGGATATGTAAATTGCGCTTGGCTGACGAAACAATCAAGCCTGGGCAAAATCGAGTTGTCGCGCGCCTCGTACTGTTTCGGGGTTAAAACTCGCTAAACCCGTATTTACGGCGCGTTAAACATGTCATGTAATCCATATTTCCAAAGTTTGGGCCTTTGTTTAAAAACCCGGCCGTTGAAACGCCGAGACCCTGCCGTATTTGCGTATTCATTCGCCCGGGAGATTCCCGGAGACTTCGGCCGGGGAGCATCTACGGCGCAAATCGACCGGTTAAACAAGCGGATAAGTGTAAAATGTAAAATAGATGCCTAGCGATGCGAATCGGAACGAGAAAGCGTATATATATCTCTCTCTTTGACGGACTTGTTTCAAGTTTCGGATCGGCCGCGTGAAGTACGGCTCGCTCCTGCGGGCTACGATATGTTACCTTTGCCGACAATCTCCGCCTATTGTCGCGATATAGCGGCGGGAAAGGAGTCGGAGAGACTGCGAAATGTTCGTTCTCGGGTACGCGACGGGAACTTGAGAAGTTCTCGCTTCTTCCTCCCGCGCGTATTGAAACAGTAATGATACGAGGAGGCGGCCCCGGCTATACGATACGCGAAATGAAAACACGTGCACCACACGGCAGCGCGGGCGGCAACGAACTTGCCGAACAAGCTCGTTTACACGCTATAACATCTCCCGCGGGGGAACGATCGAACAAACAAATTTCGAACGCGGCGGAAATTCACGGCGTGAATATTACTATCGAGAGCTTTATATATCGCACTTAGGGAGGAGTTCGCGCCGCCAAATTGTCCGGCGTACCTTATAAACCGGGGGAGAAACGTTTATACATTTTATATCGATCTTATCTTCGCTACCCCCTTCCCCTTGGCTCGCACGTTGATACGGATTGTTAAGACGATCGTGTTTCGTTCTTTCGTATTAATATTAATATTAATATCCTGTAATATAGTATCTCCGTATAATATTGAAAAAGCGATACATGTTAAACTTGATAAGCGTATAATAAAACATTTGCCCTTTCACGTAACGTGGATATTGAATTTTATCCAAACGCTCAAGTCGAAATTTTACACGAAAGCGTTAGCTTTCCACGCTGATTTCCATTGATCGTTTCAAAGCTTAACTATAGCTTGAATAATCAGAAATATGGTAAATAAATGCAATTCTCTCCTGATATGTGTATTTGTTAGTTCTCTCGTTTCATTGGCTCTCTATTTCAACTCGGTTGTTTGCAGTTTTAAACAATGGTGTGGAATTATTCTTACGCATCTCGTGGGAAATCAATGCGATTTACGATAAAACATGCATGCGCATATAATGATAACGCTTAGTGAGCGTTGAAATTTCGCACTTACCATTTCGCGTCGAAATCTGTCCAGGTCCACCGACGCCCTTCCATCTTGCATCGCTATGCATCCGGAACTCCGTAGGCGTCCACAGCTTCCGTCCAGCATCGTCCCACGTCGATTGCATTTCACTTCGCTTAATTTCGCTGCGCTCACGTCGCGATTAATATTCACGTTTTAACAGCGTTCGACAGTACCAGTGAAAAGTTCGGGTTTATTTCGGAATCGGAGTCTCCACGATTACGTTTAACGAAAAACGAAATCGCAATCCAGATAGTTCATTTAACGAATGTCTTTAAGGTCCCGGAGTAGTCGCTATGGACTGTCCTTGTTTAATGACGTCAGAAGCGAGAACACACGACTCGATAAATTCTGACGTTTCGAAAAAATACCCGCGAATCTCACGCAAAAAAAAATCGCGAACCGAAGACCGATCGCGCTCTGATCGTGAAATCAATCAAAGTCGTACGCGGATGAATTTAATTAAGAGTGGCATGACATTCTTACGCACTTACTGGGATTGCTTCCCAGTTACCCAGTAATACTTTTGCGACGACTGTTCCGCAATTTTGCTGCGAAGATCGCTCCACAATTTTGCTGCGAAGATTGCCCCGCAATTTTGTTGCGAAGACTACTCCGCAATTATGCTGCGAATATTACTCCACGATATCTTTCCGATATTTACTTTCGTAATAATTCCGCGAATCTACCGTAACGATTTTCTCCGAAGAATGTAATTGCGAAACGTAATATAATCGCAAAAATCGCAAAACTGATCGAACATAATCGACGAGAATTTAAACGTAAAAATCGAAAATGCGATAAAACACAAATTAGTGTAATCGTCGCGATTGCAAAATTTACCAAGTAAAATAGAATATGAAATATGCGAAAAATACATGAAATTTCCGACTCTTTGGTGAATATAAAACTTGACGCGTACACGCGAACAAAATAAAAATATACTAAAAATATAAAATATGAATATTCGCGGCGATTACATATTTGTCAACACGAGCGGAGTAGTTAGAAGTTCTCTGTGGTACAATTCTCTATTGCGCATTATTTATTATTCAAAACAATAAAATGCTAAATCCATTATCCATTAAATTTGTTAAATAATTTTATAGTTTGAATCAAATTCAAGAGTAAAAAGAGAACTAAACGCATGAGAGTAAATTTAATTATTCTGAGTAACATTTTTTGTTCGACATACAATATACATAAACATGATATAATAATAAAACATAAAAATAAGCATGAAAAATTAAGGGATTAATTAAGGTCGGAAAAAAATACGTATTTCATGCAACATTAACGATTAAAACTATTGTATTTATTACTACTTTGTACATGTACACGGTTTATGATTACATCCGTATTTTAGTATTCGTTTATAGTTATACGTTTTTTCGACGATTTGCTAGCAGAAATATAACAGGATTTGTTAGTAGAGCGTGATAACGGATTAATCTATTATCAGATTTTTTTAAAATAAATTCTATTATATTTCTACTAATAAACTATCGACAAAATTTATAGGAAATAATAAAAAATCTGCTTCTCTGCAGGTTTGACTGTGCAGGGTTGACTTTATATCGGGCAATATTTATTTAATGTACCCCCAATGAATATCAATATAACCAGTGGACCAATGTATCGCCAATGGCTGTGCTATCAGGGATTATTTTCTTGATTACTAAACATTCACTATATTACAATACTAATATTATACGCCATTTTATGATATTTAATTTTTCGATATTTATTCCAATAGCACTTGTCGCGTCAATGCACAATGCACACAGCTACTAATTATTAAGATGTAATAATCATAATTACAGTTTTAATCGAATAATTAACAACACACAAACGTTTGCGACGCACTCATGTGAAACGTATGGAAGCTATCGTATAATATATTAATGGCGTATTATGGAGTTTAATCAGAATTGGAAATCGTAACAGGAAAATGTCAAGATTAATGTTTGATTTTACGAGAGATGAAACTTTACCCCACTTTCTTCAAACAAATGTTAGACTTAACGATTCTTCTCGAGTAATTGAGATAGTAATTGAGATTATTTAAATTTTTATCAAACAATTCGCGCGGACAACGGGCCGCACAATTCATTATTGCTAATTGACTGCTGTAGAATGAACAGTATACGTAAGAAAGTGGCAGATAAAGTCATCTGTAGAAATCAATATCAGCTGATTCGCGAAAATGAATAACAGGTGGCAAATCGGTATATGAGCTAACGTAGATACGCGAATTTGAGAACGTAAAATCTACGTGATATTATTTTGATCGGTTTAAAGGGGGGGGGGTGGAAGGGGAAGGAGGGGCATTCATCTAGAAGTGCCAAAAAATCGAAATTTCTTTTCGCACATAGCTTTAAAGTGTGACGTCTTGAGAATGTTTTTGTGAAGTTATAAGTCGATCTGACGAAAAATAGGAAAGTTATACGTAATTATAGGTTAAGTAGATTCAAGCGCGCCCCGGGCGCTTGAAAAATGACTTGTGACGGGATCGTTCAGGGATGCTATTCCGTAACCGTCTCTATCGACGACATCGGATCCGTACTTGTGCGTAACTTTTTTACCATGGCTATGCCCCAATATTGACTGCCAGTGCTGAAAATTTATAATATATGTAACATGAATTATAGTTTTTTAACGCTGGTAGTGAATTTTGGAACATAATTCGTGTGTTATATTTGCTCGACGACACATTGGCCGTATTCAGCAGAACGTTTATTTTACAACTGTTAGAAGTTTTTTGTGCTAAGATTTAATTATTCTTTTATATCTCGAGGAATAATCCAATAGAATGTTTGAAAATGAAGAAACACTGTCTAAAAATTGACGTCAGACCGAGTAGGAAGGAACAAGTTATGGTGCTTTTGCAAAAAATTGGGATTGATAAACGATATTCCTGTGCTGGAGGAAACTGCAACTCAGTGCTGTATTTTCAATTTTATATCTTTAATTTACAGCCAATTTATAAGGACTTGATTGGGATACTTTGTTGGAATAGTGCGTTGATGGATTTGCACAAAACAACAATGAAAGTTTCCACAATGTTATATCGCAACGGAATATCGCTCTTAAACAGTAGCACTATAACAGTTCAATTAGCTACATATATTTCTACATACACGTTCAGTGAAGGTGGAAAAGCTTCGTTACAAAGCCTTCACGCAATGTAAGTATTGGTAAACCTGAATGTACATACACAAAACGCTGCAGAAGACGAGAACCGCGTATAGAAAGCAGAGGTTCGCTAAGCAGCGCATAGGAAGAAAGATTACGTCGTAGGAAAGAGCAGAAGGACCTTTTAGCAGCATTAACATTTCTGGAGAGTTTACTTTATGGCCCTACAGTAAATGACTTAATGTAAGTGTAAAATGTTAATGTTTCCTTAACGTTAGCTGGAAACGCGTTTTTCACAAACCAAGGTTTTCAAAACGACCATTATATCTCGAAAACGGCTCGATTGATCGATTTGCAATTTTACACGTATTTTCTCAACGCAAAAACTAATCTTTGATGTAGGATTTTTTCTCCGATACGTAGTTTTCTTTGTGCAGCTAGAAACGCGCGGATCTTTTTTTATGAAAAACCGCTATATTAACGGCCGCTATTTTGTTCAAACGCAATATTTCGAAAAACAGCTACGTCAAAGACTAGATTTATGTTTCAACTTTATAAAGCTTGTCTCATTTTGTTGTCAGATAAGTTCTTTGAAAGCAACGATGGTCACCGCCAAAAATATGTTTTACATGATACTTTACACAGCTGTTATTTTGTATTGTTTTTTAATAGTTCCATTTTTCAAATAAAGAAAGCTTTGATCTTTGAAATAAAACAAGCACAAGACCTCAATATCTTTTGTTTTTTTTCCGCGAAAAATTCGTAAAATTAAATTTATTTTCGATCTGTCTAAATGTGTATATCCCCCTTAAAAGTCGGAAACTATTGCGATGTTGACATACTCGTTTCAAGATTTCCGACTTTAATTATGCTCCACAATGCGTTATTAAAGTATCGCAGGGTCGTTTTAAGATAACTTGCACAGTTACTTGTCGAGTTACGGCTTGATTGGCGAATAGTCTTACGATCACTTGCGTCGCGCTGAAAAAAGTATATATTCGCGCGATTTAAATGAGATGAGATATATATATATATATATATATACATATATATCGTCTGCGATACTCCGTAACGCGAAGAGAAAGAGAATAAGATAAATTTGGATATATAAAGCAATGTGCCGCGCGGGCAAATAAAAATATGGCCGAATGCCGAGCATTCTTCCCCGGCAGACAATTTATCAGGCCGTTCCAGCGGCGATTTCGTTTTCTTTACACGCGGCAACGAATTCTCCGGCCGTAATAAATACGGAATTGAAATACTTTTGCGCGCGAAATGCGTACACGTCCGATTTCTCATTCGCGTATCGATCAAGCGCAATCCGGCCGAGTCGGTTCTCGCATATCGGCGATATGAATTTCCATGCCGTTGCGCGATAAATTTCCCCGGCATCTCGAACTGTCGAAGTCGCTAAATTGATTCGCGGTCTGAAGTTGGGCAACGGAAACAAAAAAAAAGTCTAAGGACGGCGGCGCGCGGGTTGCAGCTGAAGCGCGATCGCGGCTGACGGCGCACGGTCTGTAACCACTAATCTCGCGAGCCCAGACGATGGTCGAGTTTAACAGTGTGACAGTTCGCACCTTCTGCCTGTTATTGTTCGTCGCGTGTTACGGCGAAGCGGGAGGGAGGATACCGCCGACGTATGATCACGAGGATAGAAATTATTGTCGCGTTTGTCCTGATCACACCATGTGCTTGTTTCCTGTAAATATTTACGGAGACCAGTTGGATAATACGTAAACTACATTTCATCAATCATGATATTAACAACTCTATAAGTCGCCATTTACTTGTAATGATATACGAGATTTTCTACAACCATAGAGTTAATAAAAGCTCATTTATGTCTTTACGAAATATTTTATATATTATGATTGCGAATTTAAGGAGGTTTTAACGCAAATGCCGTATTTCCAGTGACGCCTCTCGTAAATTTATTATTTACCAGGCAACATTTCTTTCTATGGATTTATTTCACTAATTAAATAACACAATGTTAATTTGAAACGAAACTGAAATAAATACATATACACAATATTACAAATACAAAAATATTATTTTTTTTATTAATATTATATCTATGCATTAGTTGATTTAATAAAGATGCAGATAATGGAGAGAAGTATATAAATATTTAAATACACGCTTACATGTATATCTTGAACATTACTATATATAATACTATACTATATTATAAATTATAAATTTAATGCTATACTTACTATAATACCATAATACTACTTACTATAAATTATAAATTTTCCATTAATGTGTTTTCGAAACGAAACGGTCAATAATTCTAAAATTTGTATGCGGTTAAAGTTTAGAGCAACCTTAGAGGGAAAATAAAAAAAATTTTTTTTCAAGTTTAATCCCAGTATAAAAATAAAATATGCAAGAAACAATGAAATTCTACAAAATGTGTCAATATTAATATAAATAAACAAGAAAAACGAAAACGATTGCGCGCGCGCGACTATTCCAATTAAACAAAGAAATTAAAATTCCTGCCGAGAGCTGCGGTAGCTTGTACAAACAATCGACAATAGCTTTACACTCCGTGGAACGATGCACGTTAGAAAAAATATCGTTTTTTGAAAACGAATGTTCGAAAGATCTCCATAATCGACAAAATTCAAGCGCGCGCACACAGCAGGACCAACAAAAATTTCCACTGACGATACTAGCGTTCTGTGCAAGCAAAGAATAGTATTTTTGTACAAATGTCCCAGACTAAAAAAGAAATAATATTAAAATATAATCATTATAATAAGACATAATACAATTGTATTATTCTTTGCTTGCACAGAACGCTAAGATCGTCTACAGAAATTTTCGTCTTTGTGGTGTAGTGCACACGTTTGAACTTTGTCGATTGTTCAGGTTTTCCGGACACCGATTTTCAACAAACTATATTTTTCTATTTCTAATGAAAAATATAAAAATCGCTCCACGGAGTGTAATGACTGTCATTATTTTTATACAAGCCACCGGGGTTTTTGGCGGAAATTTTAATTTATGTGAATGTCGCGCGTGTGCAATATTTTCCCATTTTTCTTGTTGATTCATATTAATCGACATATCTTGCACAATTTTATTGTTTTTTTTTCATATTTCTATTTTTATACTCGGGCTAAACTTGGAAGAAAGATATTTTTTTCATTTTTGCTCGAAGATCGTTCCAAATTTCAACACCACATGTATTTGTCTAAAATATCTGTATATTAGTCTTTAATATTATAATAGTTTTTAAACTTCTATCTTACACATAAATATGGTAAATTAGGAAAAATATGATGTTCTATGGGGTTTCTATGCTCGCACATGTACAAGTTTACAATTAAATATCTCATATACGATACGGTCAAGTTTAAGTTTAAATTTCTGTTACATATTGTCAGTTTGATTAACTATCGTATTATGCATATCTTACAAATAGATTTTATATTTGATATCAAACGCTCGAACCTCCTTAAATCGACCCCTCGTGATGAGACGCAGCTAGCTTACAATAAGCTAATCATTCATTCCCCAGTACGAGCGCGAGAGCGCGGATTGCATCGGTATGAAGAACAACGATCTCGAGGAAGGAGATATCGAGACGGTGCTTGACACTCATAATTTTTATCGCGTCGTCGTAGCGAACGGCAAGGAGAGCCGTGGTAATCCCGGTCCGCAGCCCGCCGCCAGGACCATGATGGAATTGGTAGAAAAATCGACGGAACACGCGCGCGACGCGCGATATTTAATCATTTATCCGGGAAAGGCGTTTGAAGCGTCATTTGTTTCGACAGATCTGGGACGACGAACTCGCCGTTATAGCGCGTCGATGGGCGTTGCAGTGCAAGCTCTTCCAGAAGGATCAGTGCCGAGACGTTGGCAAGTAACTCCGACGGATATATCCCATTTTTCATTCCCCTCGCCCTCCCACCATCCCCTTTTCTTTTCTCGTCACCGTTATTTTTCAATATTCAATAACCCGTGCAGACGCAAAATTGTTCCACCGATATATGGGCGCCGAAACACTACGTGCGTGTGTGTGAGTATTACGTGCTCGATATCGACTCTCAATCCTAATTACGAGAACTTTCGGATTTCGATTAGACCCCATTTCAAGCTCGTATCTCCGACGTCGCAGATGCGAGAAAATAATCGCCGCGTTTATACGACAGCGACGATATTTATACGAACGGTGACGAAGACGGGGAAGAAACAGACAATCGACGGAGGCTGCACTTTTCACCATTCACCATTGAGAAACATCGAGAGTACAGAACATTTCGAAATTATAGGGCTTTTAATATCTATCGCGCAAAATTTGGTGAAAATAGAGTAAGGTCTATTGCTAACGAGACGGAGCCTATAAGCGACCCTAGTTCAGCGATCACCGTGTTCACAAGATCGTGCGCTGCGTCGAGGTCGGAGCGCACATATATATCGATGGCTCGTTGAAACGAGTCGCTCGTTGCAGAACGATTTGGAGTATGGCAGAACGTAAACGTGCTCGACATGGACAGCGTGGAAAGTGGCACGAGCATAGAGAGAATTCACTTTCATATTGCATCGTGGTACGACGAGGTGGAAGACTTCGACAATGCGGAAGTCGGGTAAAACTCAAGTGTGCATGGCGTACATATAGGGAGCGTATCAGGTGTTTCATACTTAGCGAGCCGTCTTTCATCTCCACGGGCTCTTCGATCCGGAGGATCGAAATGAACGAAAACTCCGTGGTAGCGGATATCTGCTGAGTTACGAACGATTAAAAATTGACAGAGCTTCCCGGGAGTTGAGCTTCTCAAAGGTGCTGAAGGAGAGCAAACGTACGTGCGTCCTTCGCAAATATCAAATGGATTTCGTTTGAGCGGATTTGCAATACGTGAGGTTTAATCGCTGGGACGAAAATATTTAACGGTGGAAATCGACGGGTTTCTACGACCGTCGGCGAATTTCCGTCAAATTTTCGTGAAGCGAAGTTCAACTTCCCAAGATCGGTCGCAAATGAAAACCCTTCCGGCAGAGGACAGCTCGCTCGTATGAAGCGTCCTGTATACACAAATCGTTCGTCAAGAATCAGCGTGAACACACGCACGCTTCTTTCGTCTGTGTGTATGTAGGTCGATAGTAACGCGTGCACGAATTGCGATGTCATAGGGAGAAAGGGAGAAATTGAGTGAGAGAGAGAGAGGGAGAGAGAGAGAGAGAGAGAGAAGGAAAGAGGGAGTGGGAAAGTGGGTACAATAGCTCGAGCCGAGTTGATCGGAACGACTCCTTTGTGCCGAGAGACTCACCCCTTTGTGAATGGCCAGTGTTCGATCCGGTGTGTAGACACAGCTAACTCAGTCCCCGAATTTTGGGGGAAACTTTGCGGCCACCGCTCAGTTCTTCGTTTCCCTCCATTTCCCTCCTCGCGCCTTCTCGCACGATCCTCTATTTCATCCCACATATCTACCCTCGTTTCTGCCTTTGCCCGCGATCGCTACACCCCCGTGGGAATCAGTGCTGCTTTTAGGTGCATTGGCACCCGGTCGAGCGGGACTTTTACGCGTTCCTTTTTATCGCTCTATCATAAGTCGAATAAAACTTAGGGAACGAGGAAACACGAGATAGACTGGAAAAATTTCAGATGCCCGGGTTTATATATGCTTCTCCTGTTACCTTTTCTTCGAAGAGATACCAAGATTCGGCAAGATTTCGTTCCCCGGTGTTTTCATTACAAACGAAATATTATATGTCGAACGTCTATAATAATAATCAATATTATTATAAACGAAACGTATGTCGAAGAAATATATCGAACTTGCAATATAAACATCATGGACACAAGAACGCATAAAATTAACCGTCCAATCCTAAGGGGAGAGTATTTAAACGCTAAAGTTATTTCTTCACCTTCCCTCGTTACAAGTATTTATCGCGAGGAAGAAGTTAATAAGTTGGAAACTGAGTTGAGAGGAACGATCTTTCTCGTATATAAGAAATGTTTAAATTAGTCCGATGGGGAGCGCCGATTTACTCGGCGCCCCCAAATGGCGGGTTGTCTCGATCACTCTCTAAAGCCGGTACTGGAGCGGTCGTGGATGTCGGAGGGTGCGGAAAGAGAGAGATGAAGCGACGACTTGACCGTCAGAGAAAATGACCGAAGACCGTTTGTATAGAACAGAGGGTGGAGATGGGGGAATGGCGAGCGGTGTTCTTCTTCTGTCGCCGGGAACAATCAAAATCGCGTATTCTCTCGGTAAATTGGAAATCGAGAGTGCTATTGTATCGGCCCAAATTACTCGTCGATAGTCCTGTATACACGGCTCCCCCGGCAGCTATGAGCGCGAGCCGTTGTCGTGTTTTTTTTTCTCTCTCTCTCTCTCTCTCTCTCTCTCTCTTTATATCCCAGTCTGATAGAAAAAAATTTCAATTTCCTATAGAGGGTGGCACACATGAAAATGTGATACAATCAGTCGCGAATTTTAACCCCGTAAAGTGCGCTCGAGAGAAGGAGAGAGAGAGGTGTACAAAAAAGTATTAGCCCCCACCTGTTCCTTCCTTTTTTTTATGCATCCGACTACAGCACGACGCGCTGCGGTTGATTTCGTTTCATTTGTCACACAAATTGGCCAGGCAGACGCGAATTACAGGAATATCAGTTATCTCAAATTTAGTGGCGGAAATGAAACTATTTGTATGTATCAAGAGTGTAATTTTCACGACCTCGAACACGGCACACGCGTACAACGTCCACTTTCAGGGGGGATCATGTGCATCCTTGACGAGCAAGCACTTTTAATCATTTTCACCGAGTCACCGCAGGGCTCGATCGAGGATTTTCGCCCGCTATTCTCAAGCTGAGAGCTCGCGAGAGACGCGCGAGTTTTTCGCAAGAATATCTCGAATTATGAAGCGTTCGCCTGTCCTAATTCGAATTCAACTTGCGTGTCAATGAGGAAGCTGCCCGAGGCTGCCGACGTCCACCTTCATTTAGTCCAGATAATCGTACCTTTCAGCCTGGTGAACTACTCCGCGCCGCGGCAACTCTCCTCTTACATTCCCCTCGCATCGGCGGCGTTCATTTATGTTGGTTGCGGCCGCGCGATTTACACGCTCGACTTGAACAAGACCACGGCGAGTTACCGTCGCGACTCAGTCACGCCCGGCGGGTTTGGGAATCGGGTCGAGGTGCTCGTGTGTAATTACGGACCCGTCGATCGCACCGCACCCCGGCAACTCTACGAACTCGGCCAACCGGGCCTCTGCCCGCCTGGGACTCTCCTCAGCGATCGTTACCGATCTCTTTGCAGTAAGTAAAGGTCCCATTTTCGAACATCTATCGACTATGAATTGAAATTCTGGGTAGCGTTTGATGTTTCCTATACTCGTTGACGAAAAGCGAAGAAAGGAGTGGTAGAAGAGGTGGTATTATGGCCCGCCATTTACATTTTGTACAATAACTTTGTCAATGATCAATATTTTCGAATGAAGACCTAACGATTATACTCGTCAAAGTGTCGTCCAATCAACTCTAGACTCAAAGTAGCGAAATATTTATTACTTTGGACGTTATTTATAAAAATGTGGCGACACTGGGTAATGGGTCGAAGAGAAACAGGGGTGGTAATGTGGTCCTCAAATAAAACAAATTTAAAAAGACGGTTTCGTTTAAAAATACAGTGCTTTGTTAAAAATTTATAAATTTATCCGAAGTAAACTTTCTTAAAAGGAACGACAATGAATATAATATATAACCGTGAATTTTTAATGTAGATACTAACTTATTTATCAGAAGGTAGATACAAACTGTCAGAAGGACAGTTTTTACAAAACAAATAGACTTTTAAGCTTAACTTGAATTATCGATTTATCGAATAATTATTTCAACATAAAAACCTTGAGAAAGATACGGTGTAAAATATATTTTAGTTTGAGGACGAAATTAACAAAATGTCACGCTTTTGTTTAACTTTGCATAACTCGAAATGCGTATAGCAAAATAAAATGTTAAATAACGAGCAAAACGTTCAAGTGTACATATATTCGTGTGATATTCAAGTTTAAGAGGAATGAGAAAGTAAGTGTAATTAAATGCTAAAATGTACTTCGAAAACGTTTCGAAATGCTCGAAAATAAAAATGCATAACAGCGAATGCCGGCTATTGTGTATTGTTACTGTTACTACGTAACGAAAGGCTATTAAACAAATAATTCCCCAAGTAATTATTAGAATTCGTCATCTAATAGCGGAAATATTAAAGAAGGCCGTAATACCTATAAAGATCATAATACCACCTTCTTCTCTAATAGTTAAACATGGAATAATACAAACGTAATTGAATTACATAAACTTTATTATCGATCATAATTAAAATTGCGATGAAAATATACGTATTATTATTTGTGAACTCGGCAAATTGTTGGATGGTTTGCTTATATCAAACAACGATAACAATAAACGCATGATATATAAACGAGGTTGTGTGCGCACGAATGTTTGTTACTAATTCGAACGCATGCTGTGTATATATGGATCTGGTTGGATATCTGCCGTAATATTTTGCCAAGTTTACGATAATGTTAACAAACTTACGCGTCGATACCCTGCAACGAGCAGCCGTACATGCGATTTGCGAGGGGATCGCGAATAAATGCATCAGGAACATGATCGGACTAACATCGTGCGGTCCGCCCGTACACGTTCGTTGTTACTTACTTAGCCAGCGGATAATGTTAACCGAACTTATGCGCCGACACCCGCATATATGCGATTGGCGAGAGAGTCACGAATGACGCACGGCGCCGAGACCGTGATCGTCGTCGCCGTGTTGTCTGCCCATGCACGTTCGTTACTACTTACTTAGCGAGCGGATACTCGAACGAGCCGGCTCCTGTCCGTCGATTCGCCGCTTCATCGATCGTTACGGGACACGCGACTATTCGGTTAATCCTTAAGCACGAAAGCTCGTTTATCTTTATCGGTGTTCCCCGAGCCGGTTCGGATGCCGGGGGCACTTTTGTGTAAGAAGATTACCTTTGTCGGCAAAAGTGGCAAGTCCTCCTCTCACCGTCAGTGCCTGCTGACCTGTTTCCCGATCCGTATTCTTGTAATTATGTAGTTTCACAGACATATCTGTCTCTGTTGCATGCTCTTGTACGCTATTGAATAATTCGTAACACTATTCGTAACGTTTATAAAACAGATTTACTAAAAAAGAGACAGGAATATAATATCTGATATATATATTCTTAAAACGCATGCGTTAAATTTCCTTCTCTTCGTTCTTAATGTGAAAGTTAATATTTGATAACTTTTATGATAAGTAGATGTTCTAGGCCGGTTCTGGCTCAATTGGATCTGTTTTACCGA
>NW_014556132.1:0-2136 GCF_001313825.1 Dinoponera quadriceps
CTTCGCCTATTACACGCAAACTCGCAAGTTTCGCTCAAAGTTTGATTTTATCCCATTCCTCGTGGAACTAGCGTGTTTGGTCGAAAAGGTTCAAGACGTAACGTAAATTTTTATTAGTTCAGGTTTTCTGTTGTAGAATCGAAATTAAAGCTAGCCGGCAGAAATTTTCGAGGATGCCGCACGGAAATAATGTAATAAAGCTGAGTATTTCAATCACACTAGCCAGTTTGCATCCGTTCACGATTTGACGTAACGAAACCCAAGATTCACTCGTTATTCACGTTACTTCGCCTATTACACGCAAACCCGCAAGTTTCGCCCGAAGATTGATTTCTTTTACCTTTTCTCATTGAACTAGTGTATTTGGTCGAAAAGATTCAAGCGGAACCGAGAATTCCCACCAGTTCACGTTTTCTGATGTAGAATTGAAATAAACGTTCGTCGGTTGAAATCCTCGAGGATGCCGCACGGAAATAACGTAGTAAAGCGGAATACTTCAATCACACTCGCCAGTTTGCATCCGTTCACGATTTAACATAAAGAAACGCAAGATTCAATCGACATTCACGTTACTTCGCCTATTACACGCAAACTCGCAAGTTTCGCCAGCGAATGGATTTTTTTTACCTTTTCTTGTAGAACTAACGTGTTTGGTCGAAAAGATTCAAGTCGAAATGTAAATTTTCATTATTTCACCTTATATGATGTAGAATCGAAAGTAACGCTCGCCGGCTGAAATCCTCGAGGCTGCCGCACGGAAATAACGTAATAAAGCTGAATATTTCAACCACACTAGCCAGTTTGCATCTGTTCACGATTTAACATAAAGGAACGCAAAATTCAATCTGCATTCGCGTTACTTCGCCTATTAAACGCAAACTCTCAAGTTTTGCAAGCGTATTAATTTCCTATACCTTTTCTCATGGAACTAGCGTATCAGGTCGAAAAGATTCAAGCAGAACCGAGAATTCCCATAAACTCACGTTTTCTGACGTAGAATTGAAATAAACGTTCGCCGGCTGAAATCCTCGAGGCTGCCGCATGGAAATAACGTAGTAAAGCGGAATATTTCAATCACACTCGCCAGTTTGCATCCGTTCACGATTTAACGTAGAGAAACGCAAGATTCCATCCTTATTCACGTTACTTCGCCTATTACACGCAAACTCGCAAGTTTCGCTCAAAGTTTGATTTTTTTACCATATCTCGTGGAACTAGCGTGTTTGGTCGAAAAGATTCAAGACGAAACGTAATTTTTCATTAGTTCAGGTTTTCTTATGTAGGATCGAAAGTAACGCTGGCCGGCAGAAATTTTCAAGGATGCCGCACGGAAATAACGTAATAAACCTGAAAATTTCATTCACACTAGCAAATTTGCAACCGTTCACGAGTTAACGTAAAGAAACGCAAGATTCAATCGACATTCACGTTACTTCTTCTATTACACGCAAACTCGCAAGTTTCGCAAGCGTATTGATTTCTTTATCTTTTCTCGTGGAACTAGCGTATTTGGTCGAAAAGATTCAAGCGTAACCGAGAATTCCCATCAATTCATGTTTTCTGACGTAGAATCGAAATAAACGCTCGCCGACTGAAATCCTCGAGGCTGCCGCATGGAATTAACATAGTAAAGCGGAATATTTCAATCACACTCGCCAGTTTATATCCGTTCAAGATTTAACGTAAAGAAACGCAAGATTCAATCGACATTCACGTTACTTTGCCTATTACACGCAAACTCGCAAGTTTCGCCAGCGGATGGATTTCTTTTACCTTTTCTCGTGGAACTAACGTGTTTGGTCGAAAAAATTCAAGTCGAAACGTTAATTTTCATTTGTTCACGTTTTCTGATGTAAAATCGAAACAAACGCTCGCCGGCTGTAATCCTCGAGGCTGTCGCATGGAAATAACGTAGTAAAGCGGAATATTTCAATCACACTAGCCAGTTTGCAACCGTTCACGATTTAACGTAAAGAGACGCAAGATACACTCGACATTCACGTTATTTCTCCTATTACACGCAAACTTGCAAGTTTCTCAAGCGTATTGATTTCCTGTACCTTTTCTCGTGGAACTAGCGTGTTTGTTCGAAAAGATTCAAATCGAAATGTAAATTTTCATTATTTCACGTTTTCT
>NW_014556133.1:0-6315 GCF_001313825.1 Dinoponera quadriceps
AAGATCGAAATTACACTAAGTCTACACAGTGTCTGAAACAAAAATCGCTGTAAGTCCATACGATGAAAAGCGGTATATCATACCCGACACGATCGATAATGGGGGCATTGTAATATACCGCTATAGTTATTCACACATTTTTTATATGTAGTACTCATTTGGAATAATAAAGAAAATATTACTTATATATGTTTGTAAAATAAGACATATATTGTTTGTAACACAAAAGGTTATAAAAAAAAAACTTATTCTTTTTATAACACATTATCGCTGTTTATCCATGAATTATATGAAATGTCAAATCCTAACCATTTCACATAAACCTTGTCACCTTTCTTGTGCAACACTTTTTCCACGAGGTATACGTCAGGATTAGCAGCGCGATGCAACTCATATTCGTAAAATCCTCCAGCGATATACTTTCCACGAGAATCTTCCAGCAGATAATGACCGGATTAGTACGCTGCACCTTCACAATTTTAATCACCTCAGTTTTCCAGTTCGATGTATAACCTTTCTCGAAGATAGTCTTGAATTTGCTAACACGTACATGGTCACCAACTGCACCACTGCACCAAAAATGCCGCTGAATAAATTTGGAGTATCGCAAGAAGATGATGCTTCTGATGAAACGCAGCAACGTAATGAAGAAAATACCCTTTGTCTAAACGAGGCCGAAGATTTTGACGCAAAATATCGCAAGATACAAAATGTAGCGCAAGCGGAAACCAACAATGATGCTGCAACCAAACAATATATGGAAGAGCGTTTCGCAAAATTTGAGACTGATAGTATGAACAACATTGCGCGTAAACACTACGTACAGGATAATGCTCTTTGTCTGACTGCTGATCGTAAGTTTTTTGAAGCAAAAGGAATCAAAACACGACATGTACCATGGCCGGAAGCTATAAGTGACGTTGCACACAAAAATTATGTGGATGAGAATGTGAGAAAGTGGAAAGAGCAGTTCGGAAAGTATATAGCAGAGAACATTGAAACGTTGAAAGATCGATTGGAAGAGGATATTAGAACGTTGAAAGATCAATTGGAAGAGAATAGTAGAACGTTGAAAACTGATCAAATAATAATCGAGACGAAAATCGGACAGAGTATAAATGCTATCATCAAAACATCAAATTGTTAGTTGATAAGATAGCTGAAAAATAAATCTGAGATAAAAAATGCGATAGAAGAAACTGATGCGATAGAAGAAAATAAATCTAAAATTAAAGAAAAAAATACTAATATCATAGAAATACTTAAACGTATCAAGAAAAAAATAAGTAAATAATGGAATACAGTTAAATCAGTGTACTCATAGACATCATAAGCATGAGAAGACGATCATCCTCCGTAATGGCGAAGGAATCATCAAAAGTTGGCAAACGGAAGAATAAAAAGCAACTGCTCGTGGACGAACTACACGCTTCAGCGCGAAAGAATTTCCACGCAGACCTGTCATCGTGCGCAAGTACGACGATCTGTGGCAGGCTGATGTGGTAAAGATGCGTCCTTACGCGCGATTCGACAATGGTCATCACTCTTTACTTACGGTTATCGATGTGCTGAGCAAGCATACATGGGCCGCACCTCTCAAGAATAAGAGTGAAAAAGAAGTAGCCGGTGCTTTCGCACAGATAATTCGAAATGATGGTAGATGCTCGAAGAACCTCCAAACCGATCAGGGCAATGAATTTTACAACGCTGATGTGCAGAAACTTACAAAGAAACACAACGTTAATCATTACTCGACGTACTCCGTCATGAAGGCATCGGTCGTGGAACGATTCAATCGCACGTTGAAGAACGACATGTGGAAAATGTTTACACTCCGAGGAACATACAAATGGATCGACATCTTACCGCGTCTCGTGTCGGNTCGAAGAACCTCCAAACCGATCAGGGCAATGAATTTTACAACGCTGATGTGCAGAAACTTACAAAGAAACACAACGTTAATCATTACTCGACGTACTCCGTCATGAAGGCATTTGTCGTGGAACGATTCAATCGCACGTTGAAGAACGACATGTGGAAAATGTTTACACTTCGAGTAACATACAAATGGATAGACATCTTGCCGCGTCTCCTGTCGGAGTACAATGGACGTAAACACAGGACCATCGGTATGCGTCCTATCGATGTGACTCCAGCGATTGCGGAAAAACTTCTGAGTACGGTGTACAGCAACGCAAAATCGCAGCGCCTGCTAGATTCAAAGTTGGTGACCATGTACGTGTTAGCAAATTCAAGTCCAGTTTGGTCCACTGACTGACTGACTCGTGTCAATGCCGGGCTGTTTAATTTATAATCAAACCCTCTTCGCGAAGTTCTTCAATAATCGATAAAATTTCGTTGTCATGCGCGTCATTGCCAGCCTGACTAGAGGCTTCGAGCAATCGCAGACGATCTACTAGTTCATTGGTATCGTCCCAGTGAACATATTCGATTTTATTTCTAGTTAGCGTCATGGTGCTCGATAACCCTTCTTCGGATTTTCCATATTTCTTTGTGGACATCAAAGGTTTGATTACATGTTTGTACTTGTATCCTCTGTTAGCCAACAGTGGATTGGTTGCGATGTGGTATTGTTTATGCGCATTTGTTGCTGACAATATAGACTTATACTTTTGCAGATCATCTTCAGTGTACAAAGTATCGTCTGGAAGTCGTCGGAAAATCAATTCGTAAAGACCGGGTGTGCCCGACTATCTTACAAAGTTTATAATTATATTATCATCTATATCCACATCGAAACGTTTGTCGCCAAGCATCGTTCCTTCGTTGCTTAAATAAACACCTTAAACGGTGTCTACATGTCTCTTTCTTTCACCACTCAAACTATCTACAATATACTTTTGGCCTAGTGGATCCAATTGACTTTGTAATGATAGTCGACCTTCCGATGTTTGCAATTCATGTTGCACAGATTTTTCGAGAGACTCATTTACGGTCTCATAAACGTCTTCATCAACAAACGTGTTCACGACTTCAACACGTTGTTGCGTTAGTGGTGTAGGTAACGTATCCGGTGAAATCCTTCTTCTTCGTTTTTCTCGTGGTTGATCCAAATAATATCGTCCTCTAGTCTTCTTCTTTTCCGTTCATTCTTTCCCTTGTCAGCATGTGTATTCACGACTTCAACACGCTGTTGCTCGCGCGGTGTCGGTAACATATCCGGTGAAATCCTTGTTTGTTTTTCTCCCTGTTATTCCGAAATATCGTCCATTAGCTTTTTTCGCGCCTTAGAATCTGCAGTATTTGCAACCATTTTCTGTAGAGGCTCGATAATAGGTTTGAAACGTTTTTCCATTGNACGGTCTTATAAACGTCTTCATCAACAAACGTGTTCACGACTTCAACACGTTGTTGCGTTAGTGGTGTAGGTAACGTATCCGGTGAAATCCTTCTTCTTCGTTTTTCTCGTGGTTGATCCAAATAATATCGTCCTCTAGTCTTCTTCTTTTCCGTTCATTCTTTCCCTTGTCAGCATGTGTATTCACGACTTCAACACGCTGTTGCTCGCGCGGTGTCGGTAACATATCCGGTGAAATCCTTGTTTGTTTTTCTCCCTGTTATTCCGAAATATCGTCCATTAGCTTTTNCTCTCCCTGTTGATCCGAAATATCGTCCATTAGTCTTTTTCGCGTTTTAGAATTGGCAGTATTTGCAACCATCGTCTATAGAGACTCGATAATTGGTTTGTAACTTTTTTCCATTGCGAGGTCTTCCTCCATTCTACTGGTTTTTAGAGCGTGATATTTCTTACGAATCGAGTCGCTCATTTTTGCGATCTCTTTCGCTACTTTTTCACGATCCTGAATTTCTTTCCCGCTGTCGATTATCGTCATATTGTTGTTTTGGAAAAAAAATAAAAACGTCGGAGGCGTTTTGGAAAAACGTCGGAAGCGTTTTACCGTTGACGTTTCGGCAACGACTATTCTCTCACGGTATCATGTTTTCGTTGAATCCGTTTTGATATCGTCTATTAGTGAGCGAGCTATCCTTGTCTATTACCACGAACCCGTACTTGCGCTGTTAACACTTGTGACACAATGTATAGAAATCATCGTACGACATGTCAGTGTTAACGTGATTGTTGTATACATGTTTTAAATTGGTGCCATCTTGTTTAAACAAGATCAGCAGGTTCGCATTGTCGCGTATAAGATGCTTAGTTATTCTCGCGTATGTCTGACAGAGATAGAAACAGTCGACGTTTGAATTTCGTCCCATTGAAAAGTATTCTCTTATCGTATCTTGCTTACCGCATGCCACGTTATCGAATACAAAGATTGAATTCGTGTGCGTCTCATTTGCTGGAATAACGTCGGAATTATTGGAGAATGTAAAATAACCAATTTCATCTATCGGCGTCAAGAGATTTTCTAAATACTGATATTTGGGCTACATCAACGACTTCGAATATACGTACACGTTCTTAAAACGCAGACCATGCGGGCTCTCCAACAAGCTTATGAGAACGTTCGTCTTACCACAATTCGAAGGACCGCATTTGATTGCGCGTATAGTACTCGGTAACACGTCTCCATGTTTACGGATCTCTTTGTTTTCTCCCGTTAATCGTGTTCTATCGTCAAAATTTTCCACGCGTATTACTGTCGGCTGCTTCACGAACCGCATGTTTCCTCTGCAAGTTGCAAAGTTGATTTCGTTAACGAGTCGCCATGATCGAACTATTTATAGGGGGTGCATCGTGTCAAATAGCTCAGTTTCAAAAATGTTTCTCTTACTGACGGATGCTTGTAACATTCGAGACCTAACCTCCGAGCAGTTGAAAAACATACCGAAGATTGTCCTACTGCGCGAATTTCCGAGATACATTGACGTTTTGTTGGACAAACTTCCCGAGCATATAAGAGCGGATTCGGAAGTGCAAAGTTATCGTCGCTGTGAAGAGCATTACAATCGCCCTTGGTAGCGAACGCACATCGACGGTCCAGCACCATTGATCAGAGACTATGACGAATGTCAGCGACGAGTGTAAAACGAGGTAGTGGTTTGTTGAATCGCGCTATAAACGCGCTGCCCGTCGAGTTACACATACCTGGATATAATTTTTGCGGTCCTGGAACTCGCTTGGCAAAACGATTGGCCAGAGGTGATCGAGGTACTAATCTATTAGACGCTGCGTGTCGCGAGCACGATATCGCGTATTCGCGTAGCAACGATCTCACCGAAAGGCACGCAGCGGATAAGATTCTCGCTGTGAGAGCTAGAGAACGCTTAACTGCGAAAGATTCAACTCTAGGCGAGAGAGCTGCAGCTACAGCAGTCTGGTTGGCGATAAAAAAAAAGAAAAAACTCGGCATGGGTATGAAAATGAAAAAAATGATGAATAAAAAAAACGAATCATTCGGACGGCGAAACGTGGTGGTGTTTTACCAGTTCTACCGTTATTAGGAGTAGTCGGTTCGCTGGTCGGAGGAGCAACTGGAGTCGTCAAAGCGGTAAACGATAAGAAAGCCGCGCAACGTCAATTGGAAGAATTAAAACGTCATTATCGTGCCATGGAAGACCGTGTTATGAAAGGTCGAGGAGTCTATATTGCTCCATACAAAGATGGAAAAGTAGTCCCGAAGAAAAAAAAACATCAAGAAGATGCTAAAATTATCCGCGGGTGCAATTACCAACGTACAGTTGGAAAAATTGGCGAGGTGTATGCGTATACTTTCCTTTCGAGGTGTTTTCATGCGTGACGCCTTACCGGTAGATGGAGTGTGTCACAACGAGAGCGGTATTGTAAATTTAGACAGCACAGAGGGCCCAGGTACTCACTGGGTAATGTATGTGAAGAGGGGAAGTCGCGCAATATACTTTGACACTTTTGGAAATCTTCGGCCGCCGAGGGAACTTAAGTGTTATTTCGAGAAAAACGGGACAAAAATTCAGTACAATCGTACGTCTTATCAACGTTACAATCAGAGCATTTGCGGACAATTGTGTTTACAGTTCCTCCAAACGGTAGATGATTGCTACGGATTTAAGGGATGATATTCTACTAACAGCAGCCAGTATTCGTTTAAAAGTTTTTGCGAACATGTCGCTGACGCTTACTTTGACCGGCACCAGTAGCACTCTTGCAGTGAGCTACTTTCCAGCTATAGATTTAAACGAAGATGATTATGAGCTCGTTTTAACGGATTTTGAATTGTACAACACGATACCGAACGTAACTTTGTCAAATAATAAGTTTTACTATGGCGATATCGACGAAGAAATTGTGATTCCTGAAGGATGGAACGAATTGTCTGCGACACACGAATATTTAAGACGCACAATTTTACTATC
>NW_014556134.1:0-2090 GCF_001313825.1 Dinoponera quadriceps
CCGACCGCTGAAGGGCCCTACTCGGTCGTTGAAAAAAAAACAACGCCTATCGGCCGCTGCTATTCGGTCAGTAAAACAGCGCCACCTGCGCCAACTGGCCTTCCTTCTTGGTCGGTAAAACAGATCCAAGTGAGCCATAAACGGCTATTAACATCTACTTACTTAGATATTTATTCAGGTAGACCATAACAACTTGACCGATTCCGCATTCGCGAATGGCGTGTATTGGTGAAAAATTTTACTATCGTTCAACTGACGTTGATGACGATAATAACGGTGATAAATAACGGTGGCTTCGTGAATTTTTACGCTGATGAGTATTACACTGTTACGAGACCGCTAAATGCCTCGTATATCCGTTACTCTCAGGATCGTCGGAAATATTTCATTTCGTGTTTCGCGATCTTCCCTCGACGTTTTTGCCCCGTTTACCGCGATCGTTTTCGAGATATCGCGACAAGTGTGACTTTTATGAAGAGTGAGGCCCGAATTTTCCTGCGCAAATCAAATATTTCGTTCCGACGCAANACCGAGACGACAGGATACTGTTAACTCCGACAGTTGATAATACTCCCGGTTTTATTTCGCGAACTCGTTTTATTAGCTACGCGAGAGACCACCTCGTCGTCGTAAAATCCTCCACCTAGCTGTACACGCGAGTTCATTGTTAGATTTGATGGTGTACATTGATATCTTCACTGCATTCAATATCGAATATCACGGCTACCGATACCGCACGTTTTCTACGAGAGTATCGGTGCTCAGTAATATCAGAATCGCGTGCAATAATCAAACGAAGAGAAATTCCCTCGCCCACGGGAAAATAGTTAAAAACGGCTGAAAAACATATAATGATAACAATAATATTTCCTTTATATATTGGACGTACAGCATTCATTACATATAATTGACGAACTTACGAACTCACAGCAATTAAGATATCAAAAAAATAGAAAAAATTAGTATTAAAAAAGGCATGCTAATCTTAAAAGACACGCATGTAAAAAGTGTAAACTTTAGTTACAAATATCTGAGTTCTCCGATCTTTCTCTAATTGCACAAGCAATGAGTTAGATAATATCTCGATGTATGCGCAGTGCAAGTTTCGTTGAATCTTATTAAACACATTTCACCTTATAGAGTTTCTTTTAAAGTGCAGTAACTTTTAAACTAGGCTTTTAAAAACTATCAAATTTTTTATGACACTTTTATTAATATAATGCAAATCAATTTGTAATTTTTCATTATTTTGAGTTACGGGCGATCCGTTCTTAGGAAGGCAGGCGACACGCAGTCAAATTATCCAATTGTCATAGGCAAATCATCTTAAGAATATATCGATTACACTCGAGAATTATCGTGCGCATCTGTTTGTTGAAGAATTCTCTACTCAATACCGCTCGATACTGTTCCTCGGGCACGGATACTCCGGCTAATATCACGAAATACCGATGTTGTGNCTAATATCACGAAATACCGATGTCGTGAATAGCACCGAGAGAAAAGAATTGCCGTGGCAAATAGCATCGCGCATTGTCGGCGTGGCCAAGTTTTACGACCATACCTGCGGACGTGCCGCGATGGCTCGACAAGGTCGCATCGGCCCAAGGGGGGAGAGGGACGGGGTGACGATGAAACACGCGTCGTACGCGAATCGACGCCGAAAGAACCGAGAGAAAGGGAGGACGAGGTCATCCCCGCTCCGTTCGGAACTCTTGTATAATTTATCAGTCGATCAACTTCAATCGTGCCGTCGCGCGATTCTTATTGTCCCTCTGTCGCTCGTTCACGTGCCTGACTTAATGCGCATCTTCACGTTCGACACGTGGCTAAATATGACACGTGCACTCGCGCGCTGCAGCTGCGCTCAGTATTAATTGATACAGTTAAATCGGAAACCCCGAATCAGAAAGAGGAAGAAAGAGAAAGAGAGAGAAAGAGAGACTCGGTCTTCAGCTAACATAGATTCCGTGTATTTAGCGGAAGCAGGCAAAATAGGATAAGTAGGAGGAGGGAGATGAGAGATGCACGGGAATGAGGGTGAGAGAGCTCATTCAGAAATACGTTAGGCGAATATTAGTCATTGGAAT
>NW_014556135.1:0-1129 GCF_001313825.1 Dinoponera quadriceps
GCAACAAAATTACATACCGGCCCCGGGAAACGTACCGATCCCAGGAAGCGTGTCGACTCTGGTAACTTACCGCTCTCCGGAAACTTATCGACTCTGGTAACTTATCACTCTTTGGAAACTTATCGATTCTGGTAACTTACCGCTCTCCGGGAACTTTTATCGACTCTGGTAACTTACCGCTCTCCGGAAACTTATCGACTATGGTAACTTACCGTTCTCCGGAAACTTATCGATCTTGTTAACTTATCGATTCTCGAAAACTTATCGACCTCGAGAAATTTAACTTACCCACTATTGATCAGTTTTTATTGTGTTATCCATTCTTATCGACAAAGACTGACATAGAAGTTCTAACATTGAACGGCAGTGTCGCTTTCTCATTTCTTTAGCTTCCTCATTTCTTACAGATGCTGTAGGAGAGTGTAGCTGCATCGCGAATATCGTAAAAAATACAAAACTATCTAGACACGTGTAATACGGCAGTATATTAACAAAAAATAACTTCTTAAAAACAGTGAATAACTTTGTCAACAAAACGTTTTACCTCGGAGACACAGATATATATGCATCGTATACCGTCTAATATTGCGGAAAACTCATAATTAAAAGATGCATTCAGAGATACTTGACAAGAATTGCATCCTGATGAAGCAAAGTTTGAAACTAGGCATAACTTATTCATCAAGAATTGTTAGGACTGACTAAGGTAGCTATTGACAATGTTTTTGATGCACTTTGCTTTGGATTATTCTCAGTTATAATAATAGAACATCACAAATTGCATTTGCACAAGAACAAACTTTATTCTTAAATCATGGAGAATTGCCAAAACTTGCAGTAGTGGTAATGATCTTTATAATAATTTATCATTTTATGAAATATATCTTGGTCTATTTGAATTGATCAATTGTCCTAATAATATGATTTTTGTTTCACCATGGCTTCTACCACATGATGTGACACTTCTTGATCTTAAGAATACTATGGAGCGACACATGTGTTTATCTTTTGTAAGAGAAAACGTCCAGAAGATAATAAATTGCAAATTCATTTGGATGGAATATCATCTTTGTTTAGAATATATTAAACTTCTTTGTAACAATGAAAATGATTCGATACATGGTATTAT
>NW_014556136.1:0-4888 GCF_001313825.1 Dinoponera quadriceps
TATATATATATATATATATATATATGTATATATATATAATTGCATAACGGTTAAGTAATTTGTCAACGCAATTGCTCTAAATTTAAAGATCTTTCAAAAAGACCAATAATCATTGATTGCTCATTAATCTCTGCGTTTTCTGAATGCAATAATTATTTTAGTTTTCTATAAAACCCATATCGGACTATTGGCTGTGAAGGCCTATTTGACTGGCGGTTACGATTGTCATTTCTTGAAAGGTCTATCATAGTTAAGCGTCATGTAGTCATTGGTCCATTATGAGTTGGCAGTCGTAATCAGCAGTCAAGTCGCCCTTCACAGTTGACAGTTTGATTTAACAACGAAACAAAAACTCTAACGTAATTAAACCTTTATAGAACTTTACAACAGTGTAATTATCTAACTCTGTAATACTATTTACAATATTTGCATTAGAAAAAGTACGTATAACGTCACAGACATTATAGAAAGTTATATAAGACGATTACAATTCAATACGATACGAAATTTATGTGGAACAGAAGGTTAAATGTGAATGCATAAGTTGATGGCTTCTGGATTAATATAATATTGATATGAATATAAATGCGTTTGATACAGGCTTAAAGTGAATTGATCATTTGAAACAAATGGTCCGTTCTTTTTAATTGCACTGCTGAACTGGTGCAATAACTTACAGTGAGACCAGTAGATTTTGTCTCTCTCTAACTTATTGCATCCATTCAGCAGCGCAGCTAAAAAGAACAGATCAAAAGGGGCAAAACCGAAATTAGTTGATTTATTGAAAGCAAATCTCCAATCCTTAGTCTGATACGTAGATAGCTAATTATATTTCTGGCCTTAGTAGCAGTAAGTGTTGCCAGGCGCCATCTGACGTTGTCATTGGAAACTTGACATTGCTGAACATAAGAATATGAGAACACATTGTCATTTGAGCGCGGTTACATATTGTTTACATTGAATTGAAAAATTCATGTTGGGCAAAAAATGGAATTAACTAGTGAACATTTTTGTGCGATTATTTTTTATAACTTTCGACGTGGATTATCAAGACGAGTGCATCGATGAACTTAATTCTTTATACAGCGAGAGAGTACCATCCTACAGCACTGTAAAAAACTGGTATAACGAATTCAATCGTGGCCGACGTTCGCTCCAGGACGAATTCCGTGAAGGTCGTCCACAATCGGTTGTTATGCCAGAAAAAATATCGATGCTGTGCGTGAACTGATAAAGCAAGATCGTCATGTGACATACCGTGAGATTGAGGCATCTTTGGGCATCAGTATGACAAGCATCAATAAGATATTGCATGAACATTTGTCCGTAAAAAAAATTTTTTTGCGTTGGACCCCGCATAATCTGACAAACGCTCAAAAGAAGACTCGTGTTGATTGGTACAAGGAAATGTTGAAAAAATACGTTCAAGGTGCATCAAAGGCTGTGTATAACATCTACACAGGTAACGAATCATGGATCTATGCATATGAGCCCGAAACAAAACAGCAATCGACTGTATGAGTCTTCCAAGACGAATCAAATCCAACAAAAGTTGTTCGCGAAAGAAGCACATCGAAGCAAATGGTTGCCTGTTTCTTCGGCATTACCGGTCACGTGGCGACAGTGGCGTTAGAGTACCGTAGGACGGTCAATTCTGAATGGTACATGACCATTTGTTTGCCAGAAGTCATCGGAGAAATTCGAGAAAAGCAGAAGAAGAAGCGAATCATTCTTTATCATGACAATGCGAGCTCTCACACATCGGGTCAAACAAAGGAATTTTTTATCAGCCAAAACATCGAATTGATGGGTCATCCGCCGTACAGCCCTGATTTGGCACCCAATGACTTTTTTTTGTTCCCGCACATCAAAAATAAATTACGTGGTCAACGATTTTCGACACCCGAAGAAGCGGTTGATGCATTCAAAACGCATGTTTTGCAGTTACCTCAATCGGAATGGAAAAAGTGTTTCGAAAATTAGTTCAAACGCATGCAAAAGTGTATTGATCATCATGGAGAATATTTTGAAAAACAATAAAACCAATTTCGATCATAAATATTTGTTTTTTCATTATTAGGCCAGAAATATAAGTAGCAACCCTCGTACGGGCTTAGTGCATATTATTTCATTCATTTTATCGAGAAGTGAGCTCAGAATATAGACCATAATATCATTTCAGTTAATTTTTAGATAACATGTTTTTTATCTAAGATGAATATGTTTTGTATTTCTTCCATGTAGATAGAGTTAAAAATGATCTATTTATTCATCTAGATGATAATTTTATCTAAATAAAGGCAAATATTGCCTAGAATTTTTGAGTTGCTGATTGTGCATCCGAAGTCATATTTAAGAAATAAAAAATGGCGGATTCAATATGGTGATTATAAATGGCTAACTTTGATATTCCATTATTACTATTTATCAGATTCGGCACCCACATGAATTTTTCGATCATTGATAACGCGAATTCAGAGTCAAAATTACAAAATTCAAAATGAGAGATCCAATATAGCAGTTTCACGTGGCTAACTTTTATATTGCATTGAAGATACGTATCAAACTCGATATGTACAGGTTTTTTTTCGGTTACTGATGATGAATACAAAGTCGAAATTATAAAATTCAAAATGGCAAATTCAACATGGCGGTTTCAAGTGTCTAACTTAGATATTCCATTATGGATATGTTTCAAACTCGGTATGTGCAGGTTTTTTCGGTCACTGATGGCGAATACAGAGTCGTGATTACAAAATTCAAAATGGCGGATCCAATATGATGAACCGCTAAACTTAAAATTTAGTTAATTATTTATAATATTTATAATTATTTATATAATTATTTTAGGTATTAAAAATTGATTTTGAAGAGGAAGAATAGTATTATATGAAATCGTTGGTGAAATTATAAGAAATAATTTGCTTTCTCTGTAATATATGAATATAGCGAAAATGATCTTTTTTTTTACCATTTTACCCTTTCATTTCAAAAACTTGACGTGATAGGCAATTTCTACAGCTAGATTCATATTTAGCTCACAAAATAAAATAGGAAACTACCTATAATTCTTAACAAAACCTCGCAAATCTGTGTAATGCAGAAAGAAAGTAAATGGCTTCCCATGAACTTTCTGCAAACGCGATTGTAAACTGGCTTACCGTCTGTCTTTCATTATTTGGCAGGCATGAACAAGTTTTTTGTAATGAATAGTTGCTAGTGATGAAAAGTGGATTTATTTTGGCAATCCTAAACGCAGAAAGTCATGAATTGATCCCGGCCAACCATCGACATCCACAATAAAATACAACATCTTTGGCCATAATGCTCTCCTTTGTATCTGGTAGTAGGGAATGAAGGAGTGTTTTACCTGAGCTATTATCACCGTAGCAGGTAGTTACAGGAGACTGCTATAGTTAACAATAATGCATTTAAATTAAGCTATGAAGAAAAAATGCTCTCAAATAGCCGCGAATCGACGCAACGTCATCCTGCTTCATGAAAACGCTAGGCCGCATGTTGCTGTTGCAATTAAAGAGACGTTATCTCTTAGATTATCATCTATTTAGATCGATACAGCATAATCTGATACACAGTTTCAAAATGCTTAGGAAGTGCGAAAATAGATCGATGAATGGATTACTTCATTATGAGAAGATGAGTCATTTTATCTGTGCGGGATCAACTATTGTCCGAAAGATTAAAAAGAGTTATTAGCAATGATCAATACTTCGATTAAAATATTATATGTCATCTCATTGTTATTAATAAATAAAAATGGCTTTAATATTATATGAACTTTTGTAAGCATCTAATTTATTGCCGGGAGTCTAGCTTCTTAAATAGCGGATAAAAAATCATATAAATATATTGAGAGTATAACTAAATTCTTGCCGTTTTTTATTAAAATTATTTTATTAATGCAAAAGAAACTATACAATTTTAGTCAAAATATTTGCCGTTTGCGTCTTTTGCCATCTTATAAACAGCATATGAATGCCGCGACGAAAGAATGTCTCATCTTTTGACGCAATAAAGCGTTGACCCATTTTCTGCTTCGTTTTAATTGTGTACGAAGGCAAGGTGAAAAGTTCTCGGCCTTACAATGAAAGACTGTGATTTTCAGTTAAAAAGCGATTTTATTTTTCTACATAATCTCCCTTGACTTCAATACACTTGGTCCAGCGTTTCTCCAACATCAGTATTCCTTCCCGGAAGTGAGATTCTGGAAGACTGTTAAAATATTCATCTATGGCCCTCTCAACTTCTTCATTGGACGCGATGCGCTTTCCAGAAACAAATTTCTTCAGGTTTGGGAAGAGATGGAAGTCCGAGGGTGCCAAATCAGGAGAATAAGGGGGATGGCCGAGCAAATCGTACCTCAAATTCCGCAGTTTTCCCATTGCCAACACACTTTTGTGTGCAGGTGCGTTGTCGTGGTGAAAGATGATTTTTTTCTTCTTCAAGCCAGGCCTCTTCTCGCGAATTTTGACATCGAGCTGGTCAAGAAGGTTAGAGTAATATTCGCCTGTAATTGTTCTGCCTTTTTCAAGGTAATCAATTAACAGGATCCCTTTGGCATCCCAAAACACACTGGCCATGATCTTTCCGGCAGATGCGATCGACTTTGCTTTCTTCGGCGCTGAACCACCGGCTTCCACCCACTGCTTTGACTGCTGTTTGTTTTCTTGCGTGTAGTGGTGGACCCATGTCTCATTCATGGTGACAAATCGCCGCACAAAATCAGTCGGATCCCTCTTGTATCGATCCAAACATTCCTGCGAATGTCGTTTGCGCATTTGCTTTTGATCCGCATTCAGCAAATGCGGCACCCATCTTGCGCAGAGCTTTCGCATACCTAATTCTTCGTGCAAGATGTTTCGCACCC
>NW_014556136.1:4964-16685 GCF_001313825.1 Dinoponera quadriceps
GTCCAACACGATATTGTGCACCTTTTCGATAGTTTCCGGTGTGGTTGCAGTTTTTGACCGTCTTTCACGTGGGTCATCTTCGAGCGACGTGCGACCACGCTTAAATTCAGCTGCCTACTTTTTAACAGTTGAGATTGAAGGAGCAGAGTTCCCGTAAACTTTTGTCAACTTCGGATGAATTTCCTTAGAGGTTAACCCATCCAAAACGAAGAATTTTATGACCGCACGATATTCAAATTTATCCATTTTAACGAAACACGCGCAAGACGTGTACTGCAAAGACTCGTTTACACAAACTATTTGAGCGAACAAGTTGAAGCTTGTCATGCGAATTAATGATATGTGCGCGCAAGCAGGAAACGTAAACTTTCGCCGATTGGAATGCCATTTCTGGGTCAGGCCGAGAACTTTTCACCTTGCCCTCGTATATCAGAGAGAAAGCTGTGCTGCATTGACTGGAATAAGTGGTAATCAGACGATGTGATGTTTGGAGAGTATGTTGTTAGATTGGGAAGAATTTTTCATTTGAAATCATATACAGGGTGTGCTAGCTAAATCAGAACTAATTTAAATTTGAATTTTTCGCTAACTTTACTTCCCGGGAAAACGCTACTTGGCGTTAGAGTAGCGCACACGCATCTGTAAAGCAGTCGTGAAATAAAATTAGCCGAGTCAACGCAAACAAGTTCAGAATTTAACTGAAGAATTGCGATTGTCGAAATTTTTCGCGCTGGGCGTACGCTACCTGAGATTATAAGGTTTTTCGGTTACTCGAAATCGACTGTTTACCGGGTAACTCAGAAGCTTCCGGCTTCTAAGCAATCCGAGGAACGTTTCTATGATCCGGTAAGAAAGAAATATTCACGTGTAAGGATATCAAGGACCCTTGAGATATTGGAAAAAGCCCAGGATTTAATTTCAAAGAGTCCTGGGATACCGCTCTAAAAATTGGCTTCGATCTTTAGTGTGAGCAATACCACCATGCGAAGAATTGCTGAAGAGGATCTGAGATACACATCTAATCTCATTAAAATGCGACAAATGTTCACAGACCCGCTCACACGAGCCACTTGGCTCAAAACTGGTTCTCTGACAACGTCGATATGTTTTGGTCAAAAGCATTTTGGCCTCCAAATAGTCCAGACCTTAATTCATTGGACTACTACGTTTGGCGCGTTGTTGAGAGAGAGCAGTAATAAGTCGAGACATTTTAATGTGGCATCTCTACAGACCGTAATTCAACAGGCATTCGCAGACATAGACCGATCAAATGCAGAGAACATGTTCTCGCTTCAGGCCGAGGATTGAAGCGATGACCGAGGCAGGAGGCGGCCATATAGTGTGTTAAATTAAAAAAAGAAGGTGGCAATAGAGAGAGAGAAATTTTACAAAAGTGTTCCATAAACGAAATATGCAAGCCATTTTTTGTAAGTTTCATTTATTATGTAATAAACGACTTTTACAGTAAAATGTAACTTTAGTCCCAATTTAGTTGGCGCACCCTGTAGTGTTTATTTGAAATGTTGATTTGATTTGTTGTTCTTACAAACAACATAGAATCGCACGTTTTTCTGAAGCAAAATGACTTTGCATCGTTTTGAAGAAAATGCTGACCGTATCTTTTAAAGTGCATGGTATAAATGTTATGTATATTAGTGTACGGTATCGTTTTACCATTTAACTCGGTGAAAAGAGTTAATAATATAATACTCTATGTTTCAATGTTCTGCATCCAATCAGATACAGAAAAGTAGCTTATTGCTTATATGTTACGTTTTAACGTTAAAATCGTCAGTTGTCTAGAATTCATCCACGATTTTTTTCGTTATTAGATTAGCTATATCGGAAAGTTCCGTATTTTACAAAAAGTATGTCCGTATTTTATAAAAAGTATGGTTTTATTAGAAACAAAATGAAAAAGTACATCAATCAAAATATTGTCCATCGTTAGTGATGACTTTTGCCTATCTTTCGGGCAGTAAGCGAATTCCGCGGCAAAAGAATGACTCATCCTTGGAGGCTATCCAGTCAGTGACCCATTTTTCGACGTCTTCATAAGAATTGAAGCGTTCCTCAGCAAGTGCATGTGCCATTGACCGAAACAAGTGGTAGTCGGAAGGGGCACAGTATGGTGAATAAGCCGCATGGAGTAGCACTTCCCAGTGAAATTATTCAAACGTTTCCTTGACAAGTTTTGTGACGTGAGGCCGAGCCTTGTCATGAAGCAAAATCACTTTATGCTATCTCGTTTCATATTCTGGTTGTTTTTCGTGCAATGCTCGGCTCAAACGGGTAATTTGTTTTCGGTAGAAATATCTTATGACTGTTTGGCCAGATTTCAGTAACTCACGGTAACTACACCCTTCTGATCCCACCAAATACAGAACATTGCCATCTTCTCGTGGATATTCCGTTTGGCGTCGATGTTGAGGATTGGCCGGGATCGCAAATGGTTTTTTGACGTTTGGGGTTGTCAAAATGTATCCATTTTTCATCCTCAGTGATGATACGATGCCAAAACCCCTTTCTTTGTTACCTAGCATGCAGTATTTCACAGATGGTTTTTTGCCTTTCATTATCTCTTGACTTCATTTCATATGGGACCCATTTTCCTTCTTTTCCTCATTTTCCTCCTTAGACTTTTCCCAAGGCTTTCAAACGATCGGAAATGACAGATTGAGCATAATTTAATGCTACTACAATTTGTTTGACATAAGTCTTCATTCACCAATGCCTGTAATTCTTCGTCTTCGAATGCTCTTAGCCGTTCAGGGCGCTCTTTGTCCTCCACATCAAAATCACCGCTTTTAAAGCGTCGAAATCATTCTCTGTATGTTTTATCGAAAGGAGCACCATCTTCATAAACTTCTACAAGCATTCGATGAGCTTCAGCTGCAGTTTTTTTTTTCCATTTGAAGCAAAAGATTAACACTTCACGCAAATGACGCTTATTTGGCACAAATTTCGATATTTTCGGTGTAGTGAAAAATAATATTATTGATGCGAACGTATACTTTTATATACTGAATTTTATTGACAGATGATAAAACTAAAAATTTAAACTTGATTTAGACATTAAAGTTACCAACAGTTCTAGCTATAGTTACTCGCCGCTAGATGGATGGAACTTTCCGATTTACCTAATAATAAACTCATAATGCGCACTGAGTGTACATTAAGGTTTGTTCATAGACCGTTTATTGTCCGTTCTTATACGAGGTCTGCTCAAAAAGTATCGCGAATTTTGAATTTCCGCGGGTTACGTATATTCGATTTTCGATTTTTTTGTGGCGTTATGTTGGTACTCATGTCCCTCACTTATGCCGATAAGTTCGGCTATTTTGAATATTCAGTTTATTTTTGACAGCTGTTTTGCTTGGACGTGTTTTGGCTCGTCTTCGATTTTTGCCTATTCCAAAAAATGGATCAAAGAATCTAACAAAATTAAGTGCGTGGACGCATTCCGAATGTTGACTGTGGCATATGGTGAAGCTACCTTGGACCGAAGCAACGTTTATCGGTGGTACAAAATGTTCTCAGAGGGCCGAGAAAATGTGAACGACGAAGAGCGTGCCGGACGCCCGAGCACGTCAACAACAGACGAAAACATTGATATAGTGAAGAAAATAGTATTGGCCAATCGTCGAATTACCGTTAGAGAAGTTGCTGAGGACCTAAACATATCGATTGGCTCGTGCCATTCGATTTTTACTAATGATTTGGGAATGAGACGGGTCGCCGCGAAATTTGTACCAACGCCCCTGCTCATACATCGTTGCTTGTGCCCGAATTTTTGGCCAAAAACAACACACTAATGATGCCGCAGCCACCGTATTCCTTAGACCTGGCCCCCTGTGACTTTTTCTTGTTCCCGAAACTGAAAACGCACATGAAAGGACGACGCTACGCTACGATTGAGGAGATAAAGACGGCATCGAAGGAGGAGCTGAACAAGATCACAAAAAATGATTTTTTTAAGTGCTTCGAGGATTGGAAAAAACGTTGGCACAAGTGTATAATATCTAATGGGGATTACTTTGAAGGGGACAAAATAGATTCATGAATAAATAAATAATTTTTGAAAAAACACAAAATTCGCGATACTTTTTGAACAGACCTCGTATTTAAAAATCGTCTTAAATATATCTTCAAATACTTCTTTGCTAATAAAGTTATCTGTGCAGCATCCGTACAGATCGCTTTATTGTCTAAAAACCTTTTGAAGATGTATTTAAGACGATCTTTAAATATTAGATGACCTTAAATATAAGACTATGAACAAGCCTTAATGCGCACTCAATGCGCACTAATGCAAATAGCCGAATTTGTTATTAGTTATATTCCTATATATAGGATGTCTGAAAAGTTTGGATGAAGTAGCCGTGTGCAGATAGATGGGTTAAATTGACAAGAAGATAACACGAATTTTGACATCGATTTCTGGATGAGTCGTAGATTATTTCATATTTTGTATGTAGAGTATAAAGAGTGCAAGCGTGGCATGGTAGACAGCGCACCGGGTCTACTATACTAGAGGTCCCGAGTTTGATTCCCGGCAGAGCCAGAAAATTTTCATACGCTTGTAGCTCCTTTTCGCTGGTCTGGCAAATTACCAAGAATATTCATGCCAAGAAAATCTTTCTCCAAAAATTTGTTGTTTGGAGCCGGCGTTTAAATTGTAGGTCCCGTATGCATGTGTATAATCTGCGTACGCACCATATGCATACGTGAGAGAGAGGTAGGCCTAGTCCCAACTCTGGGCTGTAACGCCATTGATGATGATGATGATATAGAATATAAAAATCCTAAAGCGGTTTGAGTGAATAAGCTTTTGTTTATGAAAAATTGCAATAGAAAGTTGGGCTCATTGTGCTGACATGAGGCGAAACTTAACACTTTTGATCATTGAAGCGTCGTAACTAGAAGATTAAGATCCCCGTTCCAATGTTTTTGTATCGATCCATAGTGGCGAATTTCAACGAAATCCTGGTCAAAATCTTTCAGTCATACAAATACAGCCAAAACTCGGAATTTACAAATAATAGAAAGGACTTCTAATTTTGGCTAGTATTTTATTTCGACTATAATATCTATTATCAAATAAACCATTATTTCTTATTTTTCTCATATTTCTCAAAATTCTGCATTTTATTTTTCTTAAGATTAAAAAAAAATTACATTTAAATATGTTTTAAATAAAAATAACGTTAATTGTTTAACAATATCAATTATTATTAGCAATTAGTAATGATCGAGTCATATATAGACAGTGACTGTGGTCATTCTCAGTACCGAAAAGATCTAATTCCGTTTATATTTACAAATATTAGCAGGGGATATGTTTTTATATTCCAATATTAGACGTACAAAGCTACAATATCATAGTAAATATTTCTAAAAAACTGAATATTGTCGAATTTAATACTTTTTACTTAATAAGGAGACCACACGAAGTTGGAAACTTAGATGTGAACCAAACTTTAATAGTTTATAGGAGAAATTCCTTCGGTATAAATGTAGAATATTAGACATAGATGGCCAATCATATCATAATAGGAATCGTTATTATTGACGATTTTAACTTTTGTCAAGAATATGTCATTATTTTTTAATTTTTAATTTTTTACTATTTTCAATTAATTAATTAAAAAGATGAAGCTGTGCATTAAAAAGGTGTGTTTCGCAAGGTTATTTTCCACCCTCACTTATTGCCGAGGGAGTGATACGTGGTGGCCAGGTGAAATTATTTTCTGAAAGACAAATATCAAAACTGTATTTCAGTAAAAATATCTAGACCAGAATCTATCTTTATCATATATAAACCAAATTTTTTTAGGTAAATTTTCTATTCCTATATAGGAACAGAGGAATAAAATGGGTTAAATTATTATGCAAATAGCATCTTATGCAAATAGGAAGAATGTTAATGTAAATATATTGTCAGCAGATAATTTGGCACTTCAAGGAAATTAAAATCATTTTCTTACTTTCTCTGTTTATTTAACTTGAAGTTGATATGTCTTTTAATTTCTAAAATCTATTTTCACTTTTTAAGTTTTAGTCAGAATTTCATTGAAATTCGCCACTACAGGATCCGCCACTAAAATCCGGACATATTTAAGTTTGAATTTCTCGCCTCATTTGACTTTGGCGGTAGGTCGTTGTTGACGTTCGGGCAAGTCAGATGTTTGTAGTAAGCGTGCATAACCTTAAAACCGAGCAGATAAGATTGAGTGCGAAGTATAATCAAAGAGCGGCGATAATTGAAGGCTTCGTGCTGGGCGTCTGCAAATTGAAATTATTCGGTTCTTCACGTACCCGAAATCGATCGTATATGATACTGCGGCTAAATGTTTAACTTTGGAAACATCCGAAAAAGATTCTGCCAACCCGTCGAGGAAGATCCATTCGAAAAAAGAGTCAGTAAGGAATCCAGCAATTATCGAAAGGGCTCAAGAACTCATTTCAGAGGACCCAGGACTGTCTTTGACGAAATTGGCAAAAACATTAGGTGTGAGTCATACTACAATGCGTCTGAAGAGCACCTACGCTTCAAGTCCTATGTGATAAAAGTTCGACAAATGTTCTTCGAGGCTGCCAAGATTAACAGAGTTGTTCGCTGCAATTTGTTTCTGGGTTTATTAACAAATGAAGCTGCGGAACACATTAGATTTTTTTCGGACGAGAAAATTTTTTCTGTCGATGTCGAGGTGAACCGGAGGAACGATTGTTGGCTCGCCCATGACCCTGAAGATCTCTCCATAATAGCTAGGACGAAGTTTCTGGTCTCTGTTCACGTCCTAAGCGTCGCTTCCAGTGAAGGTCACGTCGTTCCGCCACATTTATTTCAAAAGAAAAAAACCGTCACAAAAGAAGTTTATTTACGCGTTTTAACGAGGGTAGTGAAGCTGTGGATAGATGCCGCCGGGAGGCCGCACGTCTTCCAGCAGGATGGTGCGCCGGCGCACATAAGTTTATTAGTTCAAAACTGGCTGTTGGATAATGTGAACATGTTGTGGTACAAGGAATTCTGGCTTCCGAACAGTCCAGATTTGAATCTGTTGGACTGCTACATGTGGAACGTCATTGAACGAGTGCTCAACAAGTCGAGACATCCTAACGTGACATCTCTCCAAGCCGCTATTGAGGCAGCATTTGCCAATATGGACAAGGACGCGTTACAAAGAACGTATCAGCGCTTCAAGACGAGGATTGAAGCAATCATCAAAGCAAAAGGGGGTTATATAGAGTAATTTTACTCTAAAAGCATACCATTTGTGATATACAATCAGTTTTTTTTGTAATTTTTACATTTTCACGAATAGAATTTTGTTTAAACAAATTGTTCATTTTGTCCAAATTTTGGTGGCAGACTCTGTATACAGTGATGAGCGTTTAAGTCTTGCCAATGACTTCGCTTAACGGCTTTTGCCCATAGGACGCGGCAATGCTTGCCACACGGCGGAAGTTTGCGCGGTAGCCAATAAACTTCTAGTTCTTGCCGAAAAACGGCATGTTGATCGACACATATATATATATATATATATATATATATATATATATATATANCAAACTTGAAAAAGTCACTCGCCGGGCAGAAATTTGAGTCGAATGAGGAGGTCATCGCCGCCACGGAGGCCTTTGCAGACTTCGAGAAAACGTATTTTTCAGATGGGTTAAAGAAGTTGGAGCATCGCTGGGTCAAGTGTATCGAGCTAAAAGGAGTCTATGTTGAGAAATAAATCGCCACTTTTCCAAAATTTTTGTTTTTCTTTTGTAGGCTAAGTACTTATCGGACCGCCCTCGTAATTTAAGTCAATAAAAATTTTAGTAAGTAAACAAGTTTAAAGAACCGAAACCGAAAAAACCGATTGATTTTAACTGTTTATCAGTACTTTCACTGTCTAGAAAATTGAAACCGAAACCGGAACCTTTATAAAATATTTTAGTGGCCCGGAACTGGACCGATATTTTCATTCGGTTCGGCCCTGTGTCAAAGTCACCATGAATTTTTTCAATGGAATCATAGTTTTTGTAACATATATCGATTCTCATTCCATGTATTAAAGTACTGAGATAAAATAATTGAAGTAAATGTATTACAGTAAATGTATTCTAGTTAGTACATTAAATGTATTCTATGGTATTTCACATTTTATCCATTTTATCCAGATATTTTTCAGTACAATATATGAACTATCGTGCAAAATATTTACTTTCGATAACATCATTTTTATACTTTTATACATAGAAAAATGAGAATAATTATTTAACAATACTAATATTACACATTGGTACGTCAATAGATATGGAAAAAGCAACGAATTTTTTCTTTTAAATAAAATGGTTAGGGCCTATAAAAACAGGTTATAAATACGCAAATTTGAACGCTTTAATTATTAGAAAACAAGAAACGTGTCGGTCTAGTCCCGTTTTGGACTATTTTCAATGTTACAATACGGATCTTTGAAACTCGCATCAGATATAGTATACAATATAATATTGAATAATTTAGTACCTCACAATGGGGAACGCAATAGTTGATCGATAATTTTAGTTGTCCGCTGTGTGCCACTGGTCATTTGATGTTCATTAACGTCATCGTTCTATTTCGAGTCGAGTATAGTGGAAGATGTGTTCGAATCTCTGTTTACGGTAGTGTATAAATTTATAGAAGTCAATTTTAGATAGGTTAATAAGATAAAAGAGAAAATACAATAATACCTAATAAGAACATTGAGCTTGAACTAACATGTTGTTTGTCTGTAATGTAATTAAAAAGAACAAACAGTGTGTCAATCTTATGTACACTTCGTTATACAATACTGTCTATTTGTATACAATATATGTTTTTCTAAGTCAGGTAGACAATAATTTTTGCAAAATCGGAAGGTAAACATTTTCTAACAGCTTTAAATCGTTTTGACGATTTATACCATTAGTATGACTCTTAATATGTATATTCAGGGACTAATTTTTTTTTTGTAAAACCTTTCAAAATCCAACATTTTTACGTTGTTCCAATCGAATGCATGACCTGTACTAATGGTCATGCACTATATTAAATTGTTCTTCACTTTTTAGAATCCTACGATGTTCAGAAATGAGGATCCCAAGTTGTCGGCCCGTCTGTTCTATATTCTACATATGTAACCGAACAGTTCTTACATTTAAGCCCGTAAACTATTTCACTGTTCTTGGAGTGAGGAATTACATAGTCTTGCGCTTTAATGAGAGAATCCAGTTTATAACAACTCGAATATGCAACCCTGAACCCCAAGTCCAAGCAAAGCGGTCTGAATTTATTAGAAATATTTTCAATGTATGGTACTTTAAAATATTAGGAGGTTGCATTGAAAACCGCTGTTTTTTAAATGTTTTTTGAGCATTTACTTCAATAATAAAATGTGTGAATACATTAATAAAAATATTTGCATTCGGAAGCTATGACTGTTTCCTACTTTTCTGGCAGACGTTGAATTCCACGACAAAAGAACGGTCTGTCTTTTGAGCCAATCCATTCAACAACAAAATTTTCGACTTCTCCGTAATTATGGAAGTGTGTATCTTCCACATCGTGTTGCATCGATCAGAACAGATGGTAATCATTTGGGGCCAAGTCTAGAGAATACACTGAGTACGGGAGAACCTCCCATTCGAGCTCAATGTTTGCCGGTATCTAGATAAAATGATCTAAATAATCATGCAGTTGAATAAACAGAATCATTTTCATCTTTATCTAGATTAAAAATAAAATATTAATCTTCATCTTACATGAAAATATCATCTTATCTGAATAATTATCTGAAATAACATTATTTGTCAAGCTATCATATTAGAGATTAGAGATTAGATTTTGACGAATTAACGAATTTCGATCTTGTTTTCTTTCAATTGATCAATCTAAGTCTGTATCAGACTATTGACTGAAGGCTGACCAACTACTGATTAGGACTGCCTACTTTTACGAGGGTGGTTTGCTAAGTAGCTTGGTTTGATATTAAAGATAACAATTTGAATTTTGTATCGTAGTTTATTTTTCAACATAGTCCCCTCGAAGTTCAACGCACTTGCCCCAACGTTTCTTGAGGTTCGTTATTCTTTCGCGGAAATAGGTTTTTTCGAGGCCTTCAAAATATTCGTTTACCTCCTCTATGACATTTTTGTTTGATCCAAATTTTTGTCCAGCCAGGGAAGTCTTAAGTTTCGAGAACAGATGATAATCCAAGGGAGCTAGATTGGGTGAATAGGCTGGATGCGGAAACAGTTCAAATCGCAGTTCGGTTAATTTTTGCTCAACGAGACGGCTTGAATGCGCCGGTGCGTTGTCATGGTGGAACAATACCTTTTTTTGGCGATTCCTGAATGTTTCTCCGCGATCGCTGGTTTTAATCGGTCCAAAAGTGATGCATAGTATTCTCCAGTATTTTTCCCTTCTCGGGGTAGCCAATTAGGATAATTCCTTTCGCATTTCAAAAACTGACGCCATTACCTTTCCAGCGGACGGAACGCATTTCGCCTTTTTCGGAGCCAATGCGGTCCACTGTTTCGACTGCTTTTTCCAGGATATAGTGATGAATTCAAGTTTTGTTCATGGTTACAAAACACTACTCAAAAAATCTACTGGATTCTTCTTAAACACTTGCAAATAGTCGGCTGATGTTCTCATGCGAATTCGTTTTTACTTTGGTGTGAGAAAACGCGGTACCCATCTTGCGCTAAGTTTTTTCATATGCAATTCATTATGCAAAATGAAGTGAACCGGCTCAGTTGAGATACCTGTGGCCTGTGCTAACTCGCGCACTTTCACTGTCTGTCGTCCAAAACCATATTACGGACTTTATCGATGATTTCTGGCGTCACAGCTGATTTCGAAGCTCCAAGACGTGCATCTTCGATGCTTGTTCTGTTACGTTGGAATTCATTTACCCAAAGTCGAACGATTTTATATAAGGGCATGAGTCACCCAATGTAGGAGAAATCCTATCAGGAATTTCCTTCACTGTTTTTCCTTCCAGAAAAAAGAATTGAATCACTCCACGAATTCCAATTTTATCCATTTTCTACTATCACTCGAAACACTTCTGTTTAAGCAACTGTCAAGCAACAAATTACCATCAGAATGACTTGTGACCATAGAATATTCATCAACATATAGGAAGGACACTTTATGATTACATATTGATGTCACCCTCTATTAGTATGCGAACCAAGTTACTTATCAAATCACCCTATATCTTTAATAGACCAATTACAATGGACTAGCTAGACAACGCTTCATTGTGATTTGTAAAGAACTATTCTTGAAAAAAGTAGATTGTACCGCAAGCGTGTTATTACACTTGAAATCAACTTCTAATAATAACAGAGAGGAAGATTTCTTATATGATATTGAAAAAAAAATGATAATAATAAACAAATGATTAGTAATAACAAAATCGAAGTACTTACGTACTTGGAATTTAAATCGAAGAATCTTCAATTTTTTATAAATTTTCTAAATATTAAGAGTATTTTTTTTAATATGATACATCTCTATCATTGTCGGCGCCGGTAAAGCATTTGTTTAGTTTAGCACAACAAATAACTATATCCGCTGAAACTAATAATCAATTTTAGCAGGATATAGTTATTTATTGTGCTAAACTAAATACATAATAGATAAAATGTTTAAAAAACTTGTATTTTCAAGAAATATAGATTAAAAATGAAACTGTGATA
>NW_014556136.1:16714-19495 GCF_001313825.1 Dinoponera quadriceps
AAATGAAACTGTGATACTATTTTAGTATCCTTTTTGTAATGTACGTAATTTTCTTATAAATTTTTATAAATAGTCTCTTAAAAACAAAATTATCTATAAAATACTTAAATCAATTGCATCAATTATCTCATTTTTCATTTAGATAAATTAAGCTGCAATCCGATTCACGCCGTAAGCGTTATTTTATCTTTATTGTTTATTATATCACAAAAAGGAATAGAATGAGTAGCTTACAGCGTTGTAAGCAAAAATTGGACAGCACCCTTAAAGGTAAAATAATCTCTATCTCATTTAAGATAATATTTGCACCCTTAAAGGTAAAATAATCTCTATCTCATTTAAGATAATATTTGCGAATTTCCATCTTATTTCCATCTACATGATTTTGAAAACGTCTAAGGTAAATACTGGCTAAAATACTCGTGTTATTGGAAGAAAGGATTATTTTTTTGAAATAATAAATTCTACATGTTTGTTACTCTCGTTTCTTACACGCTTCAACTCATTCCTCTTATCATAATTCAACGTTCATGAATTTACTTAAGTAAAGAATCCTCGGGAGAATGACATCTATATATGATAATTTACAGGTGACAATGGAGGAAGCGTTTTGCCCCTCCACTGAATTGTTAATCTAACTTATCTTTTCCTCGTGTTTAAAAGTTGTATCCAACGCTATTCTATATCTTATTCGTCGTATCCTTTTTGTCATAGAGGAAATTGCTATTTTTCTGCGTAATTTCGAATTTGCATAAAATTTGTCGTTTCACTGGGTATTTTCTAATGTTGCGATCAACACGGTAGATATTTTTAATAAATGAATTAGAACTTCACATTTTTAAACTTCGTTTGTTAATAATTATTATTTATATACTGTTATTATTATTATTTATGCTACGCACATAAAGAAATGTAAGAAAATGAGATTTTTTATTTCTTATTCTTTTATGACATTAGTATTTTATCAACATTATATGTACATATTTATTACATTACATAATACATTAATAAAATGAAACATTTCAGCAAAATATTTCTGAATTTTATTTGTTTTTTCATATTGAAATTTTGAAAAACTTTATCTAAACCGAATAATTAAAATTTGAATTTCTCGATAACTAGGCATTCTACAACTCCACGTTAGTATTTGCGATTACATTTAGTAAATACTATATATCCGTAAAATTTCATCAAAATTGAAGATGGATAGTATACTAAAGTCAAGTCAAAAAATTTTTTGCTATATGCACTTTCAAAGAAAACAACTTATAATTCTTTAAATAACTTCTGTATATGCCTTATAGTAATTGAACAATCACATTTGTTTTTATATACACGTTAACAAATAAAATATACTGAAATCAGTATTAATTTTTTTCTATCAATATTTTTAAGAATTTAAAGATGTATAGCCTTCCTACATTAAATATTAATATTGATTCCGAAATTTCTGAAAAAATAATACTGATTATTTTATTATAAGATACTTTTTGTTTTAAAAGAGGCTATTTTTTAACAGAACTTGTATCTAAATTTTGGTGAAATTGGGCAAACAATAAAAGAACTGATGGATGAGTTCCAAAAAAAAGCAAAGAAGCACCAAAAAATCGAAAGCATAGCCGATATGAAACACTTTGTAGAAACATATCCACTCTTCAAAAAACTTTCTGGTACTGTATCAAAACATGTTACAGTAGTTGGAGAGCTTTCATCTCTGGTTGAAAAGCATAATTTGTTAGAAGTATCTGAATTGGAGCAAGAATTAAGTTGCCAAACTGATCATTCATCACAGGTATCTTATTATTCTTTAATATACCCGTACAGAAAAATATTACTGATAATCACTGGAAAAAATATTAATAATTAATCACACTGGTCTGTAGTTCAGTGATTATTTGACGAATTACTGCAGGAATTAATTACTGCATATACAGAACATTGTTTGTAGCAAAATTATGTTGATACGAACGAAAAAAAAATAATAGATTCTTTTATTTAACTCTTTAACAGTTGAATTTTTTTGTGTAATTTCACAAATTAAATTCATAATGGACCGAACTTAGTAGACATAATATATGTAAAAAAAGATTTTCCAACATTTTTCTATCACTTAAATTATTCCTACATGCAAAAGTCATTTTTCAGAGTTAATTTCAATCTTTATGATTGTTAGGAGGAACTTATTATAATTTAATAGTTTTCACACACAGATTACTGATTATTTATGTTATTCTGCAAAAATATGTTTAAACGCTGATTAAAATTCATTTGGTATCTTGTTTTCATTTTAAAAAGTGATTTTCGTTTTACTATGACCGCTAAAGGTGGTTTTCTTTGCAGATTTTTTTTTTGCAAAATCTTAAGTTAATTTTAAAACAATTATATGAACTGAAATTAAACAAAAAATATTCTAACTGAAAGTTGTACTCATTTTTCTNAAGTTAATTTTAAAACAATTATATGAACTGAAATTAAACAAAAAATATTCTAACTGAAAGTTGTACTCATTTTTCTTTTTTCGTGATTTTGGCACTTTTGAATGGATGTGTAGCTGAAACCCTCAGGCCCAATTTTTTTACAATTAATTTTATCTTTCTTTAAAATGAGACCTTAGGTGCTATGTTAATTTTGTAGAAGTTTATAACTTTTTAAAAGTGCTGGCATATATGTTCCACTGGCCATTAGAATTAAATAAAAAAAAATATATCACTTTATTTTCTGCGTCTTCTCATCTCATAATATATCCTTCTGTGATTTTTATCCCGTGATCATTTATCCTTT
>NW_014556137.1:0-462 GCF_001313825.1 Dinoponera quadriceps
CCATCAGCCGACCAAACTTGCGAGTTTGCGGTTAATACTCGAAATAACGTAAATGTCGAATGAATCTTGCGTTTCTTAACGTTAAATCGTGAATGGATGCAAACTGGCGTGTGTGATCGAAATATTCTGCTTTATTACGTTATTTCCATGCGGCAGCCTCGCAGATTTCAGGCGCCGAGCGTTTCTTTCCATTCTACAACAGAAAACGTGAACTAATGCAAATTAACGTTTCGGCTTGAATCTTTTCGACTAAACACGCTAGTTCCATGAGAAGAGGTATAAGAAATCCATCAGCAGACGAAACTTGCGAGTTTGCGTGCAATACACGAAATAACGTAAATGTCGAATGAATCTTGCGTTTTATACGTTTAATCGTGAACGGAAGCTAGCTGGCGTGTGTGATTGCAATATTAATCTTTATTACGTTATTTCCATGCTGCAGCCTCGCAGATTTCAGGCGGC
>NW_014556138.1:0-419 GCF_001313825.1 Dinoponera quadriceps
CTGCGCGCGTATGGTAAATATAACCTTAAATTTAGTGAACACAACGTGCTCTTGTTTTGTTGACAAAAATTTTGATTTACGTGTTTTTGAAAGTTTAAAACATTGTGATTGTTTAAATAATGGATAAAAGAGGTAAGAAGCACTCTGCTGGAAAGACGACAAAAATTCGCGCCGAAATCTACGTTTAGTGGAGCCAAAACTGTACAAATTGCAGCTAATACCGCTACTATTATATTTAATAATGGTCATACGGCTCTTCTCCGTGTGTTAGAACTCATGGGAGTTCGCATTGGAATGAATCTCTACGATTATTGTCAAAAAATCGACGAAGAACTGCATAATGTACGCGAATCGTTATACACAGGCTAACACGCACGAAAGACGTTTGCATGCCCAGCAAGTACTTCGAAGACAAACTG
>NW_014556139.1:0-363 GCF_001313825.1 Dinoponera quadriceps
TAACCTTCCAAACTTTATCATTACCACTTTTCTGAAATACTTAAAACGTATAAATTTGGTTTCCTTAAGTTCCAAAACATGAGATTTCCTAAGAGGAAACAGAAATTTGTGATTTCAATTCATTTGGGAACTGACAGGTTAAAGGAACATGTCTTCCGTTGCTTTTTCCTTCCACGAATTTTCTTATAATAATGGTTTCCACATTGCATCGCGATCTATTGTAATTGTAAATTATATCGTTGCCACATCAAGGACATTGAACTTTTGTACATATCACATTCTTGTTCTTTAAGTAATTAACTAGATTTTCGAAATTACCAGATGTAGAAGTATGAAACCGGAATTTCCCTATAGATGGTGCTA
>NW_014556140.1:0-82423 GCF_001313825.1 Dinoponera quadriceps
TACTCCGATTAAAAAACCGAACGAACTTATTTGCCAACCCAATATTACCCGCCGAGGAAAAATTAGCCCAACGTGTGTATGTGTGTAAATCTTTCGGTGTAGTTCTCGACGACGGAGTAAATCGAATTCCCGTCGAATATATACAGTCGTTAGGTTCAGTCTCGCACTCTCAAGGCACTTCTACTTCGGGAGTACCGTGTATAAGCAAACTAGGAGAGAGAGCTTTCGCGGTTGAAAGCCCGACAAGGTCGCGTCTAAGTTTTCTTACCCTCCGTAACGACACGCGTAAGAACGAGACGATACAAAAAGCCAAGGCTCCGCAAGAAGGAGTGGCGCGAAAATGGCGCGCTTGTGAACATTCGTCAGTGACAAATGACTTCTCGGCAGCAGAATTTGGGATTTAAATGTGAAGAAAGAGAGCTCTCGCGTGCGTTACGTGAATTGCCGGTTGCGCACGATGAGAACGCCGCGAATTCGGGACGCGGGAAACGTTCTCGGTTATATTTCCCGGTATATTACGCCGAAACGGGAACTTTCAGCGATTAATATTTTTTTTCAACCTATTTTGTTCACCGAGCGCCCATATTTTTTGCCACTTTCACGAAAAAAAAAAGAAAAAAACATGGACGGATGGAAGTATCACGTGTCACCACGGATGACGGCACATTAGTACTCGATGCCCATATTTCGATAGACGGAGATCCATATTTCCCGGACAATTTGTAAAACATACGGCTTTGTGAAATATATGTTCTACCGAAAATTTTACACGCGTGCGGCAGCACTAACATGACAATCGGCGAAACGTAGCCCGGAGATGCAGACATTTAAGCGTTTATGCAGATTATGCGAGGCATTTGTGCCGAAAGCTCCGTGCGGAGAAGATGACTGCCGTTAGGGCTACATTAGCGTGAAGTTCAAGACGATGAATGGGAAGGTATCGCGCGAATGCAAATGAACGATGCATACGTAATTTAATGGAGCGTATGATGAATACGGGAGATTCTAGTAGCGAATTCTCCGCGCGGGAGACCGTCGAGAACGACGGGAGGGATGGTATAATGACGGTCGCAAATTTTCAGCTCTTCGAGCTTAAAACCTAAAAAAGAAAAATGTCCTCACGTTGAAAATTAAATCCGTGTTTCGTGTAGGTGCTATTTAATCTCCCGTTGTTGCGGATTCAATTTCGGAAATTGATCAAATCCCGATTTGTTCCGTGGAAATGATAATTCGACGGACGTGGGACTTCATTTCAAAAACATGACGGATAATATCCCCCCAGGACTCGCATGCCCGGTTTTTGTAAAACCGTACCTTTTACCGCACGTGTTCCACGGAGAATCCAATAAAGGCATATTTTCTGTGTCAGGGCAATACATAACACCATGGCAAATATACCGTGCGGCTACTCGATCGTGGATTCATTCCGTGCGAGAAACTCGTTTCGTCACCTCTCCCCTTTCTCTCTCTCCCCATCGTAGAAAAAAAATCACTCGTAAATTTACCGTCGCTGGAAAATACGACTTTCCTTGTAAACGACTGATCTGATCATTTAGAGCTTAATCTCGAAATACCGTAATTTGCATTATCGGCGAATATCGAAAAGTGGTTTTCATTTTTTCTCACTCGAGAAAGCGCTCACGTGAGATCCTCACATCGCCGCGTGGTTTCTCGCTCCGCTCCGGCGGAAGTCCCGCGCTTTGTTATTCCGCGCGAGATGTATACATAATTTGGCGAGGCGCGCGAAGAAGTTCGCCGGAAAAAATCATTGTGCGTCAGAGATGCGACCTAAAAATAATGCGAGCGCATTTCCACTACCCACGGTGTCTCCGGGGTGAACTTTTACGGACACAGAAAATGGTTATGTTCCGCTCGGCGGGAAATGGAGTGCAATCGGACGTCTTATCATTTATACGATGAGAAACGCCCGCTTTTCCGCAGCGGGCGACGCGAGAATTATTATTTTCAGAAGTTCCTCCGTTAGTTTTGTCACACACCCAGAAAAACGGACTGTGGGGTAAAACGAACGCGCGAAACGAATGAATTAATAAAGCGTTGCGAAAACATGACGCGATTTTAATATAGTAACTTCTCGCACCATGGCGGATAAAGTGCGACAAAAAGCCGACCGTCTCGCGCGCCGGTCTCGTTGTTTACGATATTCCCGTTTAAATCTGCGGAATGGCGAACGTAGCGAGTTAATCCTTAAATATCCGGCTTTTATGCCAGGAACAGATAAACACGGAGTTTCACGGACGATACTCCAACAGATTATACTACTCGCTTCTTTTTCTTCTCGCGCGTGCGGACTTTCAGGATGTACGAACCGCCCTCCGCGGGGAGAATTCGAACAAAAGAAATTAATTGTAGCCGCAGCGCGGCGTGCACATATGCAAATGAAAGATTGGAAAAAGTCGCGGTCACCAACGCGCCGGATGGCGGTCCGGGAAGATGTAAATTTCATTCTATTACGGTTTTCACTCGCGCCGCCTTCTGCCAATTTCCTATTTTTTTAACGAGCCGATACCGAGACGATAAATCGATACCGAAATCACCGAACCGTGTCGTATCGACAGCTGGCCCAATTGTTCGCCGTCTTACAATCAAATACGTTGTTATATTTGTTCTCTCTCGAGTTATCTCGATTCGAAAGCTGTATTAGCATAATTATGAGACGGTAAATTACGTTGTACAATTACGAATTTCTTCTATGACACGATAATAATGCCATTTAATCCTTTGCCGACAATGTTAAATTTAGCACTTTCCGTAAGTAATTCGAGTTGTTGAAATATGTTTTTATACTGTTCCGGATTGCATAAGCGTCTGAAAAAATTCTTGTGCGTTTATTATGAAAGCTTTAATAACAATTTTTTACATCCATAGAAGTCGGATTGCGCTTTATTTATTTTTTATAAATTGAAATCGGAGTAGAAACGTCGAAAAAACGGGATTTCAGTTACAAATTCATAACTTTTTATGAGTGAAAAAAAAGTAATCTTTTTAGACTATAATACTTGCGAATAATTAATACTTTGGAAAAAATAGTATATAAATATAAAATGGAATTGGCTGTAAAAACTGAATTTGAATATTTGAAGGTGAAGATTTTTGTGAGAAAGAAAATAAAGTCTCATTCGAGAAGAAAAATAATTTTATATATAACAGATTGATCATCAAAATCAAATTTTTTTATCAAAATTAATTTACATATGAAAAATATAAGATAGCACCACCATGCTGGTTATTTTAGAATTCACAATCAAAAAATGAGTTGGGCCTTCAATATCCTCTTTTGCGAAGAGTTAAAATACCATAACATTAGCTTGAACGTAAATAGATAACGCGGACATTTTTCGGTTAAATGAGAGAAAGTTACGCCGATAAAGTGACGCGATATATTATATCCGGATAAATCGGGTTACTAAATCGGGTTAAGTTCACGTTACTAAACTAAAGTTATTGCACTCCTCGGTTAGTTTTACGAGCTGACGGTTTACGAAAGCTGCGTTTATATCAACGCGAGTGCAACTCGCACCCTAATTTCGATCGAGCGAGGCTCCCCATTCGTGAGAAGTGTGCGAATTTACGATAAAGTTTCAAGGCCTAACGAGCACCTCGAGCGGGAAAAATATTTCGCTCCTGGAAGAAACGACGCGTCGCGCTCGTAAATTCTTAGAAAGATGTGTCACGGATCTCGTTTAAACGGCTTCTCGAAGAGACAGTGCTTTCTTTCCGATAGCTTTAACATATTTTCACAATTTCACAGGAATTTATATATTTTAAATTTACACGTTTGCGTGTCAAGTTCGCAACGCGCGTTAAGATCGACATCATTTCGCGTCACCGTGAAAACTACCGTAGCAACGAAGTAAAAAAGCGTTGATAAATGGCAGGCGCCTTGATGGAAACGAAGCGTCCCTTTCGCCGTCGGCGCTAGAGATTTTTTTATTACCGCTACCCTCCTTCCTCCACCACTTGCTTGCGAGGGTGGAAAATTGCACTTCTTTAAATATACTTGACTTAAGCGGAATTAAGTGAAAGATTAAGATGATTCGAGAAAATCTTGCGCTGATGAACAAAAGGAAACGTTCTACGAAAGAAGTGCAACCTGAACGCAAAAGGGTGAAACAATCGTGCCCACTAATTAGTGACTGACTCTTATGTGTACTTTTTTTTCTTACCACACAGAGAAAACGATTTCCTGAATTTTAATCAATCTTATTTAACTCAAATTTGTGTATTGGAATAGTTCGAACACGATCTAATTTTCGATTCTGTAAGCACGAATTGTTTGACTTTTCAAATGGTTTTGTCGTTTGGCCAAGATAATTTATCGTTTCGTTCAAGGAAGAAACATTGTTAGCTTCGAGGGAAAATATCAGTTAATTTTCTCATTTTCTTAAAAAAAATTGGACAATCGGACAGAAGAGAGGAAGGCAAGAGGAAAGTTAGCGAGCTCATTAAACACTTGCGCGAGTTAAAACGGTAATTGTAATTACCAGAGGTATCAACACCGCTGTTGAATCCCCGCATCCCTAATTGCAACGGACGGACGGTGATTCCGCGCTCGTATATCTCCGCGAGTAAATACGTTTGCCGTTGTGAAACAAGAACCACACTTGTACCGTCGCACTGTAGTATCGTACAATTCGCGCGCGACGTTATACTCCTCTTGCCGTACATTCGTCGGGAACGGCCTCGCAACGGTCTGCTTTACGTCTATGTGACATCGAGTTTAGTTAGCCGGTAGTTTCTCACATCTACTCGAGTTAAAATTAGTTAACATCCCTGCGTTAAAGTAACGTAAAATTTCACCGGGCCGTTTTTAACACCAAATTTTTTACTTTAGCGTAAAATGGAAACTAGAAGAAATCTTCCGGAAAAACGTCGAGAATGGAAATAGAATCTGATTATGTTTCCCACTTAGAATTGTATGTTCGAAACATTACACCTTTAACCGGTAAACCTACGAAGAATTTCCAACTAGGGTCCATAATTATTTCGGGACATCGGATTGGATCTCGATTTTATCGCAAGAAATTTTCCATGCGGATAGTGTTAGCATCTCGAGTTAGAGTTTGCGGGACCAAAATTCGACTCGGGTTACCGGATACGATATCCCGCAGCGGCGAGAGATTGCGACCCGTTTGCGAACTAGTCGGCGAAAATGAAGCTTTCAGACCGAAAATTGCGAGCGCGCGCGCGATCGTCCACGTTCGCTCATATCGTATTTATGAAAAAGAGTCGCGCGCGCACGTTAAACTCGAAACTCAATCGAAACGTGCAAATGCAGAAGTATGTCGCGCGCGCGCGTTACCATCAATGTACGTTTCCATTCCATTGTTCTTATTATCTCGAAGTTTCCTTCACCGCCGAATTTCAGACACACATTAATTCGCGCGATGCGCCGAGCGTGGGACTCGCGACAATACATTTTAATCATTTTCACCGAGTCATGAGCGCAATTCTTCACGAAACTATTAACCTTCCCCCCCTCCCACCCCACCCCCGCAATAGGCGAGAGACGGACGGAAAACTCGCAATGCAATCGCGGAATCGCCGCTCTCTCGTATTGTTATCGAACGAGGCTGTCTTCTGGCACGAGCTAGCTTTCAGCAAGGTAGAGCGCATTTTTTCCCCTTTTTCATCCCTTATACAGTGTCTCCCTTATCGCATTTGGCGGTATTGCACGTACAGTCGCGGAAAAGAAAGGTCGTCCCGTAGGCGTAATGATATGTATCGGAAATTTCAAATCAGGCGCATCATCGTGGAATGTTCGTGCGGTCACGATTGCTGATTATTACATGACAAGGTGAGGAAACGCTTCAAAGCAGCAGTCGTGACGCACGAGTATTCAAAAATGAATGCGCCCAATTCGAAATTTCCGAAATGACTATACCTACGTGTATATGTGTATGTACGTGTGTGTTCATGTCTATGTGTGTGTGTGTGTGTGTGTGCAATATTGTGTGCGAGCGACACGCAATATGCAGCACCCAAGACAGATAAGTAGAACGATGCCACTCTCTTGATTAAAGGAAGAATAAGACGAGACACGAGGCGCAAAATAGAGCGGTGGACGCTTTTGGAGTGAGGTGTGCTCGTCTGACTGATTAAACGCGCGGATCAAAAACGCGTGTCACCCCGCCGGTGCGTCTCACAGAGGATAAATTATTCGTCCTCGCGTCCCGGAATGAGTTATCGCCCTCGACTCGCGGCGCTTCTCGCTCCGCGCGCGTTCTCCTTATCGACAATCACGTTCCCCAACCACGCACGATTAGCGATCCCGCCTGCCTAATTGGTATTAATTATCAGCTTGTATCGATATAAAGTGGGCGGTCTCTCTCTCTCTCTCTTTCTCCGTCGAGATTATATCGCGCCCCGTAAAAATGAAACGAGAGCGCTTTTTACAGCGGTACGCGTTCGCGTTTAATCCACAACTCGTTTCGAGCAGCAAAACGCGCGAGATGAAGAAATATTATCTCCCTGTAATTCGTGCGTTCTTCGCGCCAACGGAATATCCAGCCTCTCGGCTTTTACGACGACACGGCACAGATTGCCGTCGCGTAACGTCGTGACGTTCGGTTGACAAGAGTCCGCGCCGAACGCGCGTCGTCACGAATGCGGATGAAGCTTTCCGTAACTTGTCCGACCTTTACAGTTCGCTCGCTGCCGGAGTTTCACGGAGACGTCGCGAGAAATCGCACACACGAGCTCCTTTCAACGGCCGTGTAAACGGCAGTGTCATATGCGACACTTAACGCTGCAGAGTCGCGAGTCGTAAGTTCAATTAAGTTTCCGGGCGACGAAAGGATAAATCGCAGCGGCGCGCGCGCGCTGTTGAAAACTTAAATTGCCTGCCTCTTTCCGCGGAGATCCGCTGCGGGAATCTTAACCGCGTGGAACGCGGGAAAGACGGAAGAGCGATTCAACATCGAGCTCTATGCGGAACTCCTACACTCCGTTCCGCGGTGTTCTGCGCCCGACGCGAGGAAGAGGAGATCCGTCCTGAGACGGAATTGCGAGGAAAATAATTCCCGTCACGAAACTTGCATAGATCACGGAGAGGGTTTAAAAGCACTCACGAAAAACAGCACCGTAGGACTCTCAAAGCACTCGCACAGGAGTACCGAGAATGTCCGGGAGATTTTTCAAGTGAAACATTCTTATATGAAAATTCGCGAAATCATGCGAAATCCAGCGAGATTTTACGGTGCAATCATAGTGGTCCAAGGATAGATACTTCTCGGGCGAGTCTCATTTTTGTAAAGTTCCCTGTCAAGTTGAAGTTTCTTCTCATAAATGCGATTTTACTAGTTTTAGCTGTTATTATAGTTTCAAGTATGGACGCCGTATTCTCGACATTATTCTCATATAGGCACGGATAAGATCATTCGTAACGAATATTAGGTCACTTAAAGAGACACTTTGCGACACCCGCAACTGTCACTTTCGGTCGTCCTCCCTTATGACTCCCGGTCGAAAGCGATATTGATAGTGTCAATTGCGTTGCTCTTCGCGTGTAGATATCGAACGCCGATCTTCACGGGGTTTAATAGACGTCCAGAGGGAGGGAAGCGACGTCTCCATTCGCGTTTATCGGTTTCCCCCGCCGACCTCGTCGACGACGCTTCACCTCTCTCTGTAGAAAATCCCCGCTCTCATGAAATTCGTCTGTATTCCGCCCACGACTGCTGTGACGAACGCAACAAATGGAGAATCCGTGGTGTACTCTTCTCACGCTTCGCCCGCGCAAAATTCGTCTATCCTCGTCGACGAGATAAGACACACACACCGAAGTAAAACGAAGGAAAATACAAGTAGGAAGCGTACAATGAAGAAGAAACGAGATAAACATGGTCACCTTCTTCTTCCGTTTCTCGCGCGCGCAATTCTTCGCCGTGAATTATCTCGTTTGATAGCCCGATTGCGCCCGATGAGTTCTGAAAGAAGAGCTCCCGGGATAACTCTCGGAATCTCTTCAGAGCGATCCTTAATCCGTGGACCTGCACCCGCGTGATTTATCCCCTCTCGGAACTTTTGGATGTATCGACCGTTTCAGAGACTGCCGTCCACCGGTGAAAATAGTCGAGACAAACGTTTTTTGCCTCGGTTGCCAATTATTCTCAAGTAATATTATATATATATATAAAATTTTTAATTCTAAATATGTGCGCGTGTTCCAACAATGTAGAATTATCGGTCAGAATTAATCGATGATATATTAATATTAATAAAAGACCCCTCAATTCTATCCAGTTGCCCCTCGCAAACGGAAGTGCATAAATATACAAGTTAAACTATTAAAATTCGTTGACGGAACGTGACGCGAGCGGAGGAAAATTCTTCTCGCTGATCCTCGCCGATCACAGAGCAGATTCACCGCGTCCATCCTGTAGACATCGGGGAATTTTTACGACGAAAATGAAACAGTCAACCGATGATCTAACTTAGTCACGTCGTCAGACATTACATTGATAATTTTGCGAAACAAAATCCCAATTTGTTTCTAATTCGTTTTTCTTCGGACCAATTATTCGATCAGTATTGTAGATCAATTCAGATTAATTTAAATTCTCAGAATATCAGATTAAACCACTATCGTACTGAATCCTTCGCGCAATTGTCGAGATATATTTACCGTTCTCTCTCGACAACGACGTCAACAAAATAAGCGACAGTCGTTTCGCGGATTGACGTCACGGGCTACTCTAGAATTGTTTATATCATAGGTAATACCTCGCGTACTATGATCCTCGTGCTATTATCTCGAGAATATCTGAAGTGATCTAAGCATCGAGAACATACGTATCTAATGCGGCTCTTATGTTTGCAGGAAAACGGCAGCAAATATTTGCGAAAAAAAAGAAAAAGAAAAAGCAGCGTTCGCGCGCAGGGGTGCTCCGAACGTTTAATGATATTTCGAAAGAGAGAGAGAAAAAGAAGGAAAATTCTCCGGCGAAACTTCTTGTGATCTACACTCGCTACTACCACATCCGCGACGCGTGTGCTTTTTGCGTGTTCCCCCGTTTCACCTCTATTGCAAAAGATGGATTCTCTTCTTTCATGATGAGAACGCGACCAACGGCTTGCCAATGACTTCCACAACAACTGAGGCAAGATCGATTCTATTTCGCGAAATTAGTAGATACGTTTGAAACGGTAAAGAGAGAGAGAAATGTTTTCGGTTGCAACAACATATTACGGAAAAGATTTAAAAGAGACTTCCATAGCTTAAAAACTAGCTTTTTACAAATAAAATTCAGTTGTTCATATAATAAAACTTTAATTTAAATTTAATTAATTTGGCCAATTCCCTTTGTGTTTGTAGCTTTTAGCTCGCACAGCTGAAAATCAAGTCTGGTAACTAAATTTCAGTCGTATTATATATATATATATTAAGTGCACAGAGAAAAATATTTCGCTGGCACAGCAAATTGTTAGTTACTACAGCAGAAAGCTGTTCGTTACACGGAAAAAATAATTTTCCTGTTGTAGCAAAGCGTCGTTGCGATGGCGTTAAAATTTAGTCTGTACAACTAAATCATTTTGCCGTCCATATATCCAACAAAAACAATTAATATTCGAAACAAACCTTTTCCCGTCCAAACAAATCTTTTTGCTGTCCAAACAAATTCTTTCACTGTCCTCATAGTAACCAACAATTTGCTGTGTCGGCGAAATATTTTTCCTCGTAAGTACATGTGCACACATAGACGCACAGCGAAAGCTCGTCGATAACGGGCCTGAGAGCTCGTTGGCCGTTACCTTCAAATTCGCAAACACTCGTGAGAGCAAAGGAGCAAACTGAACGAACTCGCCTCCAGAAATCCAGAGCGCAAACTATCGATACGATTGAACTCGGGGCAGCTTCCCCGTAAAGAAGAAAGGGAGCGTGACGAGAGCTGCGCCCTTACTCTCTGTAACTTTTAACGTGTTACAGATCTTTGTGCGGACAAGATTTATGCGCCAAAATAGCTGCGCAACGCATACATTAACGATAAAGAGATTTTCCCTTACGCAAGTGATAGAATAAGGGAGCTGGGTAGTGAGGAAGCGCTTCATTGCGACGCTCCTCAAGGCCGCGAAGTTCGCGAGACTCGGACGAAGGCGCGGACAGTGTTCGGACCGTTAAAATTAGCCCCGGAGTTCCTATAGTTGACTCAGTGCGGGGAAGGGCGACGAGACTCGCGCGGCTACTTGTATTTTTAGAGGGACCAAGCGGTAACGAAAGCGACAGCTGACCATTTTACCGAGCCGACGATAGGCTTTTTCCGCCTAGACACTAGAACGAACTCTCGTCTTTGCGGACGCTTTTCCTCGGGAAAAAAATATTGGATTACGAGTCGCCGGTTGAACGTTAAATAAGTCGGATATCTTCGTGGATTTCGTTACGAAAATATTTCGTAATGAATTTACGGCGCTTATATAATTAACTTTTTTAGCTTTTTCCGCAGCTCCGTATGAAAAGCTACACCGTTATGTACACGGCTTCGCCGCAAAACGAGATTCAATGATATTCCCATCGTGATCGACATTTCGCTGCTTCGTACTGTATGCAATTCATTAAATTTATGTTGATATAAAGTAATTTAAATTAGTAACTGAGAATACTATAATGTTCATATTTTTATAACATTTCATTGGGGAAATTCTTCGGACCGGATTTTTGCCAGGCAACGACATATAGTAATTTTAAACATTTAAAAAAAAAAGCTATAGGGAAAAAAAATAATTTACTGGCACAGCAAATTTTATGTTGTCGCAGCGAAACTTCGATTATTATACGAATAGCAAAATGACTTTTTAAGAATACCAATTGCCATTTGCTGGATTATTTTGTTGAATCTACTGAATCTATACTTAGGAAAAAGTTTGGCTGGTCCAACTAGAATTCCACTTAGGACGTTCATTGGGACATTTTAACGAAATGTTCGACGACAGGAAACGTCGCGAACTATGTAAATAGTCCGCGTTTTAAAGTAGGCTTTATCTTATAGGATGTGTCAAAATTAATAAGACTGCTCGATATGTTGCAACCATAAATGCGTGAGATCAACAATACTGACGTAAAAGCGACATGCGCGACACGAATGATAATCGCGGCGTGATAAGGTGATGTTTAATGGAAAACGTGCGTGGACAACTTCCCCGAACAAAAGAGCAATGTGCGCGTGCAAAAGAGCAACGATGTATTCCTCGGAAGAATGGTCATCCGTCTCCGAAATAGGTCATACGTAAGAATGACGGAGCGCGATGAGCGCAGAATGCGACAACGTCGCATCGAAAATAATTCCGCTGTTTATGTAGCCGCAATCGAGGTATCTGGCTATAGTTACAAGAAACGGTCAAATAATTTCACGCATCGCCAGTCCGACATCGTGAAAAACGTACGTCGTCGTCGTCGAGCGAACGGACGAGCATTTATCCGCCATCTCCGTCAGCTAATTGAACGCAATTAAAACAACAAAAGACGATGAGACGACGACGAAACAATTAAATTGATACATATTTCAACCGAGAAAAAAGTTCTGTTGGAACAACAAATTGTTTGTTAATATAGTGACCGAAAAAAAATGTATCACGAAGAACAAGGAAGCAAAGTGAAAATTTACATCACGATGCGAACTAACTGTAACAAGAAAATATGAAATTAATTTTAATTTTATGGAGTTTATTTTAACAGAAAGAGGAAGCTTGGTTTCCTCATTTAAGACCGAGATAAAAGAAAAACTTACAAACAGGGAAAGAGGTGTGGAGTGTAAATTTAACCGGAAAATTAAGTCCGGTTCTTTACAAATGACGTTAAACGACCGTTAAGCCGTTTGAAATTAAGCGGCTTTAAGCGATCGCGCGAAAAATAGCGCTCAAGATAAAATATCACGTTTCATAAAGCAATTACGTAGGTGATAAATAAGGCAGCGGGGATAAAAGAAATTTAAAACGTTCTCGGAGGCTAGAGAGAGAGGGAGATCGGTCGGTGAGGGAATTATATCGAGCGCAATTAACGTCCGAGTCGGCTGCTTTTCACACGACTAATCGAGGATTAATGACCCGACTACGCAAATAATTAAAGTCTATCCACATGTAGACGCGTGTTAACTCCGTCACTCGCGCGTTGCTTCTAGCCGCGCGCACACGCGGGCGGATGTGGAAAGAAAAAGACGTTATTCAGTCAAGTAATTCCGAGTAATTTCAAGCTACTAAATTAACTAAATTCAACCTCGCCGATTAAAGTCCGCTTACCATTAAAAAGCAAACAATCCGATGATTCGTAAATTTGTTTCACTTGTTGTTTAACCGGTGTTTCGTGTCACTTAAAATTTAAAAGCAACGATTTCAATTTCTCCTCTCTCATTTCTTCCTCTTATTCTTCTATTAGTCTTACGTTCGCCATTAGGAACGACCGGAACTTTTCCCCGAGAGCTTTGTTTCTCTTTCTCCGGGACAGCGAAAACGGAAGAACACGACCCTAATTCGAGGATGATTACGATCGCCTCGCGACAGCAAGATTGATATCGTTTCGGCTTCGGGACGAGGTGAACACGCGCGGTCCTACGATGCGAACATGTACAATTATGCAAATGAACGAAGTAGAATAAGATTGCTCTCCTCCTCCAGCTTCTCCTCAGCCTCCTGCAGTATCCACGAGCGGAGACTCGCCGCGCAGACTGCAACTGCTGTTCACACTTCGGCATTATTGCCTACAACCGACGGCTAATCCCATCTCATTTCCTAGCTGTTCTACTTCGCGAAGGCGTAACAAAACCGAGCGTAACGCGTCCCACTTGGTAAATAAAAGTTTTAGCGACGTACATGCATGCTAATCCCGCGCATTTCTCCAACGTCTCGTCGTCGTTTAATCCTTAGTTTGCGCGCCTAGGATGTATATTAACGGGAAGGGAGTCGCATGCTCAGCCCGCCGCATAAATTGAAACTGTTAATCCAATTTGATTGGGTATAGTCTGAATAGTCCGAGACAGCATTGAAAGCAATAGTCTATTCTTCTAAGGAACCTTCAGGATCGAAGTATCTTCTCTCCTTTCCTTCGCTCTCGATGAAATGAAACATATAATTGTCGAGTTTTTGTTAATTTTATCGATTCGAGATTGCCGATGCGACGACGGTGGGAAAAAGTTCCGGAGCGACCAGGGGAAGTCAATATGTATTCACCAGCTCACGGCGCGAAAACTATTAATGTCTCGACACTGAGACAACTCCATTTTTCTTAGCTCCGACTTTGCCGATGGCTGTCATTAATACGCGGGCGTCCCGATGTTTTTCGAATATACCCTATACTATATTAATAGACTATCGTTTCGCGCAACAGTATAAATACCATTCCCCGGGCTTGCGTAACTATAACGCCGTCCGCGAGAAACGTCTACGCCGGGCGCACACATCTACGGACAATGGCGTGTGTGTGTGCACAGTAGCCCCGAATAAATGTTCCCGCTCGCGAAAAAAGATTTATCGACGTCCGGCTGCTACGAGTGTGAGCTTCGCTCGATAAAAAATATCCACTTGGTGTGCGCGCTAATTTCCCGCGATTTCCTCTCGATATGAGCATGAACGACGCGCAAATGTTAGCGAGAATGTAAGTGCAAGGGTGACTATTAAATTCTTATCCTTAAGCTAGCATTAATTGCTTTTAATTCCTCAGAGAAAGAGAGAGAGAGAGAGAGAGAGAGAGAGGGAGAGAGAGAAAGACAGAGAGAAACGAGGACACAGTTTATTACGTCGCGCGTTACGGAGACGAGAAAGAATTCGCTGCCTTTGTCTGCGGGATGTGTGTGTGTGTGTGTTGCCATCCGAAAATTGCGATTGCTCGCGCACGAACGTAAAGATCGCGGTTAACGGTGCGGGAACGAGAAAGAAGGATATGCGCGCCGGCGATTGTCGTAATAAAGCCGCGAATTAATCTGCGACATCCCGAGGGGGTGGAGAAAAAAATGCGCCGCTTGCGAATTGCAAATTGCAGGCGGATACATCTCGCGCAAACGCCGGCGAGCCCTCGTAAATCACCCTCTCGGTGCATTCTTGCGACGCGTCGCACATTTCGAAATCTCCTCTCACGGTTTCGCGCGTGTTTCGAAGGGAAGTGAATAGATACAGAAGGAAGGGCGGGGGAGGAGGATGGAACAAAATAATTAGCGAGATTCTCTCGTTCAACGAGAGCTTTTGCGATTACACAACGCGTTTGAGACTAATTAATATGACATATAATTAAGATAATAGAGCTTTCTACGCGAAGACGCATATATGCAATGTTTGAGGAAACTAATCCGAAATGCCGGGGAAGGTTTCCTTCAGCTTGATCGTGCGTAAATTTCTCCTACACATGTATAAATCATGAACTCTCCAGTTCCAGCACGCAAGGAGCGTCCCAGGACCGCCGAAAAAGACGGCTCCGCGAAGGCGCGTCTGACGACGCACGACAAGGACGGAATAAAAAGTTTCACAAGCGGAGATATGATCCGAAAGAAAGTTACTCGGGAGGTCTCCTCGCGACAGTAAGAAAATATGTTCTTCGAGTACATCCTCCGCGCGAATTGGGGAGATATTATATGTATGTTCTCTTTTCCTTTCTTTCGTTTTTTTTACTGGTGACTCGTACCAATGTGTCCCGAAATGTCCCGTTGATTGTGTGACGTTTCGCAATATTCACCCCCCGAGGGTGCGACAGCACGACATTATTTACATGAAAAGAACACGCCGCGTGTCGTTATCGTTATCATTAGAACAAATTTCGGGGCTTGGAGTAATCCCGGGCGAACGCGGTAAGCGTGTCGTTTTGCGTGAAATATGAAAAAATCGCGTAATTAACATTTGACAGATGCAATGTCGTACGTGGTGGAAAAACGCGCGGGGGAAAATAATTGTGCCATTTTGCAGCGAAACCATCAACGTTGCTACCACACATATCGTGTCGTGACAGCGACGCAATTTAGTTGGAATGACCGAATTAACGAATTACTCGTAATTGGAGCAGAAACAGGATAGAAAATATTCTGCTAAGTGAATTTGTTTTTAGAACACGTTAATTTATTGTTCGAATAAAATAGTGTTTCCCTACGTTGTTTATTAATTTGTTCTTATGGAAAAATATAATTCGCCGGCATAGAAAATTTTATATAGCAAAATCCGTCAGTTGCTGCGCAGACGGCAAAACGATTTGTTAAAAGTATTAATCGCGACTTGCTGAATGTACGAGGGCAGTCCGATAAGTACTTAGCCTACAAAAGAAAAACGAAAATTTAGGAAAAGTGGCGATTTATTTCTCAACATAGTCTCCTTTTAGCTCGATACACTTGATCCAGCGATGCTCCAACTTCTTTAACCCATCTGAAAAATACGTTTTCTCGAAGTCTGCAAAGTAGGCCTCCGTGGCGGCGATGACCTCCTCATTCAGCCAAATTGGTCGAATTGGACTACGAACTGCTGCGCCATCCACCGTATTCTCCAGATTTGGCCCCGTGCGACTTTTTTTGTTTCCAAACTTGAAAAAGTCACTCGCCGGGCAGAAATTTGAGCCGAATGAGGAGGTCATCGCCGCCACGGAGGCCTTTGCAGACTTCGAGAAAACGTATTTTTCAGATGGGTTAAAGAAGTTGGAGCATCGCTGGGTCAAATGTATCGAGCTAAAAGGAGACTATGTTGAGAAATAAATCGCCACTTTTCCAAAATTTTCGTTTTTCTTTTGTAGGCTAAGTACTTATCGGACCGCCCTCGTATTTTGCTGAATCTACGAATTAGAGTACCAGCGATTTTATCATCAAGGTTGACTTTTTCTTCCGCGAATTAGTACCTGATTCATAGCGTTAGTACCTGATTCATTGCGTTAGTACCTGATTCATAGCTTTTGCCTCAAAGTCCGGACACTGATTGCACATGTAACGCCGGCGGACACTCGACAGCCGTGATTATTCTGGCGTGCACACGTCGCGCGTGTTTCGTGCAAAGTATCTTTGCGTGCTTGCGTTTCTGTTTCGACGCGCGCAAATATCGCTATTACGCAAGGTTATCAAAGAGGCCAGCCACCGTCGTCGTTTCTAAACGCCGACACGTGCCAAGACCAAAAAGCACGGAGCGCTTACGCCGAGTCTGCATGAAAAACGTGAGACTTTTTCGCACGAACGTTCCCGCTCAAACGCGGCTCGTTCGTGACGTCGTTTAAAATACCGTTGGAAAGGTAACGATTAATACAACACGGAGGAACTCGACGAAGCTTAGCGCAAAATATTTATAAGCATGATTTACAACGTACAGCTTTGACACTACGGCGAGAGAATATCAATCAAACCTACATAATGTTTAAAAACTCGTGAAGGAACAATCAGTTTTCGCGCTCTGACGTGTAATATTTTTGGCTGGGACTGTCTGTGTTAGGTATATGTTTGTGAATATGTCATATGTATAATACTAATGCTCTTAATGTTCGAATAAGGTAAATGTCCTAGTACGATTAAACATATATGTCTCAATGATTAAAATATTATTGATGTATTTTTCTTTATTAAGATGCTTTTCAATATACGATATAATATAATAAATGAAAAGAAATGTTTAGTTAGTTTATTATGATTTTGCTTCATTTATTGATAAGCATCTTAATAAACACATATATTATTAATGTTTCAGTCATTGGTGTTCAATTATTGGTGCCGAGCGAAACGCGAAGCGACCCTTACAGCTGAGATCCCAGACAACGTGCAATATTTATAATATATTTCAAAAATATAGATATTAAATATTTCGAAAATATTCAAATGTCCGAGAAGGTCAGGTGTGAGGAAGATTATGATAAATATTCGAAAATATTGACGAAGAATATTTGTCACAATAATAATAAAAACATGATTTCATTTAAGTAAAACCGTGTGTTTCAATGATTTATGAAAAATATTTATAATAAATTTCTCGAGTACTTATCCTAACCTTCCTCGTACCTGACTTTCCCAGACATTTGGATATTTACAAAATATTTAATATCCACATTCTTTAAATATTTTATAAATATTGTGTGCTATCTGGGATATTTATTAAGGTTCCCTTTGTTTCCGAGTATTATAAGCCCGGCACCGAAAACATGCATCCACACAGGGCGGGCTATTTCCGAAAATTAGGTTTGATCTTCACCGCGTACCAATTCGCCTCGATAAATTAAATTAATCATCCCGAGTGCACGCTCCGCATTATCTATCGTACGTTGCGAACAAACTCAAACGTGTTACGATCCGTCGAACGGCTTTGCTTCCACGTACGAATGTATCTCACGAATAAATGAAATGTACCAACAAATACCTATTGAGCTTATTTATCTCATGAACAAGCTCGCATTAATTGTTATTGATTAGCGGTAACGCATCGTACAAAAGCGCGTGGCTCTTTCATCCGTCGGACGAACATATTTCTGCGGAAAAAGCGCGTGTGATCTCTCACCACGTGTCACCTTTCTCTCTCTGTCTCTCTTACACACATCCGTTCGACTCTCTAATTGCTGAAAATCACAAAGTCAATCGAGTTTGCGCGCGCTGCCGGCACGCATTGACGGCAAACAAGCCGCGCGAAACGCGTAAATTGGAACGGCCACAGGATGGAAAAGCGTAACGGAGCGTGCAGGATCGCCGATGTATCCGAGCAGGTGTATCAATTGCCGATACAAATACATTCACACACACACACACACACACACCTGTTGTAACCTGCCGCACGTGAACGCGGAGGAGAATTGCTTCAAACGGAACGTCGCCGGAGCGATCAGCTGTGATATGCGACGGCGACTATAATCAATTCGCTCTTGTATCGCCGCTTTACACGCCCTTACGCTCGCGCGTACGCGTGTGTTTGTGTAAGCACGCGAAAGCACGCACGCACGCACGCAATCGCAGCGTGACCGGGATCGCGATTACATACGACTCTATTCAACCTGTCACGCCCGTCGCGATTCCGTAAACGAGATTCTCATCACGGATTCCAAGTAGCAGAGTGACGACATAATGACGTTTATTTTCGGTCATTTATAATCTCACAGACGTTTATAAGACGTCAATTCTTAGACCACATTGTTAAAAAATGTTCTTGAAAGTAATAGCGTCTCTGATAGTTAATTTAATTTTACATTAAAATTAATAAATATATCTTCCATTTAAAATTGAAATTATCGCAGCATCATTATGAAGAGAGAATTCAAAATCTCTTCGTAATTACGCATGGGTTTTAGGGAAATATGATTTAGGATATCTAATTGGTTTTCTTCTGGCCTTAAAACTAGTTCGTTATTCGGACGTCACTTTGTTATTTAGAATTTTTCTCGTCGGATGATAAAAGGTGAGCGCTGCGATATAATAATTGAGCGAAATGCGAGTACCGTGGAAACGAGCGTCTAAAACAACGTCGTTAAAAATGCGCGAACGCTCGTGCAAGCTGCGAACATTGCGCGCATGTTCGAAACAAACAAAAATTATTTTGCGTTTAAGCAGATTACGACCCGCCCGACCTTTCGACCCCAGTGACTTCATTCGCTTTTACTTCCGTTCCGTCAGATAATTCAGATATTTATACGGTAAAATATAATATTTGTTGTAATCGGAGTTGAATCGGTTAAAATAATTCGAGCATAATTTTCGAGTAGGTGGACGGGCAGGTGGGTATACAAAGAAAAAGAAAGAGAGAAAAAGAGAACATCGTAACATTCTTTCACGTTAATTAACCGTGAAGCGATCCGCTTTCAATTACCGATTCCAATGGTACTCACATTTCATACGTTTCTGTTGGATACACGAAGACACGACGAGCTCGAGGAAATCTGAAACACAGTTTCAGCAAATGTAAAACGACAATTGCCACAACGATTCGAAGAGCTAAGGAAAACCCTTATCGGACGAAGATTGGAAAATCTGAACCGAAAATCTTACCTTCGAGTACGATGGTAACGAGATTCAATGCGATCTTACGATAGCGCCGGTCTCGATAAAGAGGCACGTTAAAGCGCGAATACAAGTCGTTACGTCGATTTAATCGTCGATTAGATTTCCGCCGTGACGACCAGAAACAGGCGTTATTGCGTTTTAAGCTACAGTCAATCCCTAATCATCTTATTCCTAATTGCCTGTATCTAATTTCCCGTTACTTGTTCTTTCCATCGTGTCTGAATCCTAGCCTAACCGAACACTTGACCGAACCGAACGGTTTAAATACTCACGTTTCGACGACGGTCCAATTAACTTGGGAGCATCTGGCGAGTGCCAACGAAGGCGGCCTCGTAATCCGATCGATAAATCAAGCCGCACGCTATCACCTGTCAGAATTTCTCCGCGCGCGCGTGAAAACGAACGTTTTCCCGGGCCTGAGTAAATGGACGAAAGCGCGCGCGCACATCGCCGCGCAACACTGAGCGACGGGACACCTCTAATGACTTTCTATCGCGACGCGCTAGATCCACAGCCGTGTTTGTTTGCAATCAAGTTCGGCGATGTCCCTCGAGAAGTCGAATGTAAACGTTGCGATTAATAGTCATGTAACGACGAGACACGCCCGATGTTGTTGGCTCGTTACGCTCGATCAACTGGTTAACAACGCGTCCTCGCGCTTGTTGAAACTTTAAATCGAATAACAACGAACGCGCGGCGAACGGGCGCGATGATGGCGACACGGAGGAAGGGGGAACTTGAGTGGCACATAAATGTGTATAAAATAAAAATAATAATAACATACGACTTTATGACACTCTCTCATCTTGGTATTTTAAAAGCCTTTTCCCGCCGGTGGGAAATATGCGTGTATATGAGATGCACAGGAGAAATCGTATCCAAATACGAGTGAGTGAAATGAGCATAAGGAAAAGATGAAAAAATAATATTACTTCTTATTTTGATTTCGCTCGGAGAAATTCCTAATTACCACATCTCTTTGGGAAATGTTGATAGGATTCGAGGATTCTCTCACTTTTCGTACGTTGTCCGATGGAAAATTCCAAATTTACGTAGACACGGGAGCGGAATGGACGGCTCTGTTTACTCCCGCATTTGAAAAGTAAACGTTCGCTCTTGATTTATGAGAATGAGGTGGTAAACGCACTTCTTACTTTCAGCCTGCAGACTACCGCCGGTGAGGCAGCCGCGGCCCAGGACTCGGATGGCAAGACGGCTCGCGGTTCGTCGTAAAACCGCGATACATCGTAAAAGCATCTACGCGGAACTTTCCGAGACGCGAAAACGATCAGACCGAGAGACAGTTGACGGTAATGTACAGAGAGAGATAAATCGCGCGACGTGGGAACGACGTTATGCTACCTGAACCCGGAGGTCTTCCGGCAACGAGAGACAAAGCGAGTTCGCCCGGATATCTGATAACAAATGTGAGAGTTTCTTCCTTTTTGCGTCCCTCCCGGGAAAAAAAAGTCTATCGACTTTAACGTCGAACAAAAAGAACAATCGAGAGATTCTATAAGCTCGAAACACGTGGCATTCAACTTTTCAAACAAGTACTCTCTCTCATATACATCCGATCCCATATGAACAGTTTTCGCTTGAAACTCTTTTTCACCGGCAATTCCAAGCGTAAAGTTAATATTCTCTTATTGCTGAAATTAATCTTCTTTCATAAAAATAAGAGCTTTCAATCATTTTCAATTATAATACACACAATTCGATGTTGTCATCATTTAATGTCTGTTAACAATGATGAGAGAATAACGATGTCCCAACGAATATATTATAAGAATGAGAACAATTGATGCCGACGTAATAACGAGGGCATCATTGTTGGATCGAAATTTAGTCCTGTTTGAAATCTGATTTATTTCTACGTTAAGTTTTCAATGCCCTTTTATTGGCGCTCCTTTGATGCTACAAATGGGAAAGTCATTGCCGTTTCCTCCGTTTGAAAGTTTAAAATTTAGACTCTGAAGATCTCAACTCCCGTTTGTAGCATTAAAGGAGAACTTATTGTGCTCCTTTGAAAGATAAAAATAGGATTATTTTCTCCCCTTGAAGACTCACTTAAATATGAAACGGCCTAAACAGGAAATTTAACTTGGGGCGTATATGGCAGCAAACCATGTTAAATCATGTTGATAACAAAAATCACGTTCAGTTGCAGAATCTGAAGAGCACGAAGACTCTACCGAAATAGCAAACAAATAGGCACAAGCGGAAGGAAAAAACGAACACAGAGCTTGCGGGGGTGAAAATGGTAACGTGAAGGGACGAGAAGAGGGAAAAGAAGGAAAGTGAAATCCGGACGAAGCGCGGTGGGCGAATCGCAATACTGAACGATGGAAATGAACTCGACCACGATCATACCCGGTTACTACAATGCCAGCCACTCCGTTGTCAACAGCAGCCTCCTATACGAATGCGATCAGGAGATTAACTCGTATGGCCTGTCCGATTTCATCATTTACGGCGTGCTCATCAACCTAATAGGTCTCTTCGGAATCCTCGGCAACACGATCTCGATGATTATCTTGTCACGGCCGCAGATGAAGTCCTCTATCAATTACCTGCTGATCGGACTGGCCAGGTGCGACACCGTGCTGATTATCGTCGCGGTAAGTTTTCGTCGCTCTTCGTATACTTCTTCTTTCTGTACACCGATTTACTGCTCCCTTCTTCCTCGAGATATTTCATTGAAATCGACACTCACAGTTCTCGTTGCTTTGTTTTACTTGTCAGCTGAATACCTCACGAGTCATATAAGAGGAACAGAGATGTTTAAATTCTTCCATTCTCATTTTCTTCTCACATGCTGCTCGTCTAAAAAGCGGGTAAGCGAGCAGCAAAGCGGAGAAAAAGAGAGCGATTAAGAAATTCCCGCTGCCGGCAAACGTAACTTTTATATGACTAATGTATACGAATAATGAACGCAGTAAATAACGATTCACCTATTTCAAGAGCCGTTTCCCGATACTTTGACCTAAAATTGCGAAGTTACGCGGGAAAACACAACGCATCGTTCAGCTCGGAAAATATTTTCGCGAATTCGCGTTCCATATATACAGAGGGAAAATGAGGTTGAATTTTATATCAGATAAAATTATTATGTAACACCGTAAAGTGGAGCAAGATACTCCGCGTTTTACGCGGAAAAAACGATCGGAGTGAACATCCGGTTTAACGGTCGACTAATCTTTCGTTTTTACTACAAAAATCAACCTTAAAGAGTTAATATGCCAAGACTAATTCGAGAGCTTTCCGAAATTATTTCCTTAATTTGCATGCGAAGAGATAATCTATATTCATGTAAAACATTAATGTCATTATTTTTCATCGTATCTTAATTATTTATTCACTAACTACTACTCATCAAACTATTAAACGGAGAAGTAATAAATAATTACATGATGAACGCAGTTTTCATTTTTGTCACACCACGTTAAATAATTTAATTTAATTTGACTTTCAATTTATTTTATGTAATTTTTCTTTTATGGACATACGGCAAACGGCAAACGGCTGTCGAACATACGGCACTTTTAACTTGCAGCTATGGTAATATGCGATTTATTTATTTTTTTTTTTATTAACCTGCCTGCGTATAACGATGAACTTTAATGGGATGAGTTAAAGTTGGTGTCCGCCTCGTATTTTACGAGGCAGAGCTTAGAAAACGCGACTTCGAGCGAAGAAACTTCATTTTCGTTTGAGCCGCGTGAATAACTGCGATATCCGAATCACGATTCGCCGATCGGAAAATCAACGTTTAATTGGCACCCACGGCCAGGAATGAATCTCGATGGGATCGTGGAATGCCTCGTAATTGCCGATATGACCTGGCGTTTACTGTCACCGTGGCTGGCCTGTCAATCAATCATGCGTGCGAACCGTAGCCAGATAAAATTTTTCGAAAAAACATCCAACGCTTCGCATCGTTTCCGAGCCATTGAGCCGCGTTTCCGTAGGGCTTATCGCGACGCCTTGTTATTGTTGACCGGCTTTTATTAATGACGCTTTTCAAACACCAAGAGCACTCATGCCGAAAGTGATACGAGTCAACTTTCCGAACGCCATGAATTTAACTCCGTTCTGTCGAACATACGGGATGACCTGTCGTTAAAAAAAATGAAAAAAAAAAACACGAAGTCGAAAAAAGCGACGATTTATTTCAACGCTGCGACATCTGATAATTTCGAGTTGATAAATAAGCATGCAAAATCTTTACAAAATTTTCCTCAGTTGCAAATACATATGAACATTTTTTGCTCTTTGACTTCGGTTTCAGATTTCAGTCAACAGATTTCAACCTGCAAAAGTTTTAAATTTCAATAGCTCTCATGAATTTATCTCATATTAGATATAAAAAAGTGAAACAATGAGAGATTCGGGAATTTATTACAAGCTTTTGAGCCTCGGCTGTACGTACAGGGCGACTCGCGTAAAACTTGGCGTGAGACTTCGAAAACCGGAAAATAACGTTTCGTACCATTCGCGAGAAATATTGATATCGCAGAGACGATGATGAAAGAAGTGCAGTTCGAAGCTTTATGTTAGGAACGCACTGCGCATTCATTATCCAAGTATAATCTCGTACTAATTTAATTAATATATTGCGTGCAACGATGGATCTTCATTCAAGGGTCACCCCAACCGGAATATTCCTTTTATATACGTGCTCCTTTATTAACGAGTGAGAAAGGAGGAAAGAAAGAGGGACACAAAAAAAAGAAGGCAAAAATCAGGCAAATACGTTATGGCTCATAGTAATGAAATGCGGACCTCTCGTTTTAATATCGTTCTTAATCCTGCGTTTTTGCGCGGCGATAAGTTTGCAACGATTTAGCCGTCCGCTTCCTATTAAAATAAATGCGATGTATACCACGTGCGTTCCACTTTGCGCTTCTCCCCCTGTAATTTAGGTTATTTCTTTAAAGGTGTAATTTATAACTTCACCTCTGCTTTCATATTTTTATCTCGAATATGCATACGGTTCGTGTGTGATTCCCTCGGACTCCGAAAATACTGCGGAGAGGAAAATCTCGTTGTCGGCGAACAAGGAAACGCTCCTCGCACGTTTAGTTTTAATCACCATCATTATTCAATTCAAAAGTTTTGTCTTGGAAGAACACATGTATATACGCATCTTTAGCTGAAAAAATGTAAGCCACAAGTAAAATGAATCTTCCGGCGAGATCCACCGTAGTGGAAACTCATAAATTGAGAAATACGATAACATTGAAGGGAAATCTTATTACGGGAGAGAAAATTCTCTGTCTCTGCAAAATATGTCGACTTAGAAATCAACGTGCAGGCAAGCAGCAAATAACGTCATGATTGCTTTTTCTTAATCTACTCTCTCTCTTTCTCTTTCTCTCACTCGTGATTCTTCGCGATGAGGAAATTCGCGACGAGAAGAAAAGAACGAACTCATTAAAAATGCATCGCGTATATGTGCGTTAGGATAATATCGGGATGTGATCCGCGTGTCAAGTCTTGTGTAAATGAGTCCCAATGTGCAGTCGCACGGTTTCCTCGTGAATAAAGCCAAGATTAATAAGAGTGACGGTAAACACAGGCACGCTTCCGGCAAAAGTGGGCCGGAGAGGCCGAAAGCCCGTAACGCGCAGTTAACCCTTTCGAGGACGACGCGCCACGTAAATCACCCCGGGTTATTAATTAATCATACGGCGAATACTCCCCTGACCCCGCGTTCTTTCATTAACGAGCTATTTGTGCACTCGTCAATCAAACGTCTCTTACGTCGTAAGAGCATCACGCATGCACGCGGAAATAACCGTGTCCCCGTATGAAAAGATCGCTGGCGATAAAATAACAGTGGAAGATAATTTTTCTGCAACGGGCGGCAAGTTCGCGGCAAAGATCTCGTTAACGGGGTGTCCGAGGGATGCGAGAAAGCACGTCGATAAGTTTCTAATAACTATGCGTCACGAAAGTCAGGCCGTCCCGTTTCTCCGCTCGACGCGCGAGTGTTCCTGAGTGACGCCAACTCAAGTAGTTACAATGTACATACTGCGAAGGGTCTTATGCCTTGTCACATATGTCTTACATATCCCACACAACACGTATGCCTGCAAGACATTTCAGAGACGTCTTAGAACGTCTTAATGTTCTAATTATAACGATAAGGTTAGAACGATCCTGTAATTTTCGTTCTAGTTATTGCTCAAACCTAGTATTATGCGTGTGTACGTAAGGCTGATAATTATGTAAATAACTTCTACTCACAATAGTGAGGCATACACATGATATATAGTGTGCACCATATTTCAATCTCCCATGAAACGATGGAAAATCACGAGAAAAGCGAACAAATTTCGCTCACCTGCTACATCCTTCCAGATATTGATTACACGTTCATTCCAGATATTGATCTACGGACTGCCAGCGATCTACACGTACACGGGCCTACTGTTCCACTACAAGTTTATCGTTTACCCGAAGATCATCAAGTTCTTGTATCCGTTCTCCTGCATGGCGCAGATCGTGACGGTGTATTTAACGTTGACGGTGACCGTGGAGAGATACATCGCGGTCTGCCATCCGCTGCAAGCCAGATCATTCTGCACTTACGGACGAGCGCAGGTGGCGGTGCTGGTCATAGTGGTCTTCGCCTTTCTTTACAATCTACCAAAGTTAGTACAATACCGATGCTGTTTACCGTCGGGTTAGTACTCGGCTAATAAGAGAACGGGGATGAAATTCTTACGTGCGTACACGTGTGTGTCGATTTAGGTTCTGGGAGATCGAAGTGTACGTCGAGATACACTGGAAGTACAACGTCACGATTTACTGCATCTTCCCGACCGAGATGAGGAGCAACGATTTCTACGTCACTCTGTACATACACTGGTTGTACTTCTTCGTGTACTATATGTTTCCGATCATCGCGCTGGTGATTTTCAACACGGCCATTTATCGACGGGTGAGTTTTATCCACTGGCGAAGTTAACGCTCGAGATTTGACACATATTTCATATTCCATGCGCCGAGAGGAGAACTTATCGGTCTCTATTGCAAATTACAGCCAGTTTCGTTATGAGCCATTTTATTTATTAAGTTATGATCTACATTTGCTCAAAAAAAAAAAAATGGGTTCCGAATGTATCGAATATTTCTCGGTGTGTCAGAGTTCGACGCGTATTGAATTAATCATAAAGCGGCATAGAAGAAACGATCGACGTTATCGCGAGAGAACCCGATTTCACTCAGCTATATCGTGAAACTGCGGAATCGAACGGTCGCGTTTGACGGCGCAGTGGGAGGGAAGAAAACGATAACACATCTCTCTTAAGTGCGAGACGCGGAAGGCCGGTCGAACGCGAAATATCGAGCAACGTGTCGCGCGGGCTCCTCTCCCAGCTAACATTCCCCCCCCCCCCCCCCCCNNNNCTCCCGGCGAATCCGGTCCGTTTTATTAAAACTTCTTTTTAGAGGTCGCGGCAAAGGGAGAGCGAGAGACGGCGGGGGTGGAAGTCGGGGTGGGCTGATGTAACCGCAATAAGACCGCAGGCGTTATGGCTTGTCGATAAAGCGTGACATAAAATACGAATAATAAGCCGATAAAGTTTAGCCGGAGTATAAAAGTTCCTTCCAGTGTGTGTGCCTGGGAAGCGGGCACACGCGCGCGGAATTCGCGCGGACCGAGCATATAAAAGCACGTACGGAGAGTGGCGAAATTCACGGACCCGCTACCACCGCACGTGCCAGCTTGAGCGACTGCAGACGCGAGCAATTCCATCCCTCCGCGCTACTTGTAGAATAATAACGCACGAGGCACTCGCGAGAGGAGCTAATACGCTAATGAAATGCTACAAAACAATTGTCGCACTCCGCTGATGAAAATATTCGGTCTGCTCTTTCTTTATAGCTGAATTGCCGCTGCACTTAGCCTGCAGCATGGTTTTAGTTTTTCTCTTTTTTTACACGAAGTATCACAGCTGTCTGTTTCTTCTTAAGTTCCGGAAGTATACGCTACCTTCAGCGCGTACAAAGAACAGACCTGTTAAAATTGATGGTATACATAATTTTAGAAACGCGACGTACAACGTAGGAGTAATAAAAAACGTTCCCGTGCATCTTTCTCTCTTTCTCTCTCTTTTCTCTCCTCTTCTTATATACGATTTTGAGTGCAAGGAAAGATAGAGAGAAAGGGGAGTGAGGGATGAGAAATTAACGCCGCTATTAGCTTGCTGTAAATGAACGAGCGAGCATCATAGAGCCTTGAAGAAGCCTCGGGTAAAATTCCTCCGGGTCGCGGATCGCGTTATCTCGCGGGAGATACGCGCGATCTGAATGATATATCACGTGAAAATCCGAATGCTCGATACTAGCGCGGGCCCTTAGGGTTTGGCTGCGACGCATAGTGTCGCCCCATATATATATATCTCCCGGGAGAGTCTGAAATCACAAAGACCGCAGTGTCGAAGGACAACAATTTCCTTCGGCTTTCCCTTATCGCAAAACTTCAGAGTCCGTGAACTCCGCGTCCTTAATTCCAGGATCAGGACCGTTTTCGGCGGCGATATTCTTCGGGATAACTTCCGATGACTTCGCGCGAGCGGATTAGACCGCGGAATGAAGGCAGGAGCGCGTGAGAGGTGAGACAGACTCGAATGAGAATATTCATGCGGCGAACGCGGAGGAGCCTCTAACCTCGACTTGAAATTCTTACTACCGCGACGACTCGAAGCTCACCTAGCCGAAACTTCGTGACGTTTCGCGCACGGCGGAACGCGAGTAGAACGGCGCGGATGGCACTTCGTCGCGTCTTCAATCAGAAACGGAAAATCCGGAAGGGGGAAAAGCTCGGGAAAATACCAGAGCGCGTTTAAACGCGTCCCTGAATTGCATAAGTGAATTTTACAACGAGGCGGGCGACACGTCGCTGACGATTCCATATTCCCTCGACAACGTCCGCAACTAATTTTCCATATTGTTCATGGGGATTTCCACGGGGATGTTCACGAGTTTCAGTGAGAAAGAGGCGATATCAAAAAAGTCTAAAAATACGGTTCCACCGGCTCGTAAGCGAACAGAAAGGCAGAAGTTACGCGCATTTGAAGAAATTTAGCGGACCTTTGAAATGATCGAAAAATCAATTTTTGCATTTCAATGATTTCTTACAGAGCGATTTTTTAGCAGTGCCGTTTCGTCACCGACTTGTTCACCGATCTGATCGCGCGATCTGTTCAAAGGTTCCCTCAAGTTTCGGGACACTCGCGGCACTTTGATACACACAACGAACTCGTGCTAATTGCGATTCGCCTTCCGTCCCACGACACTGTCTGTGTGTGTGTGTGTGTGTGTGTATGTGTGTGTATGTTTGTGCGCAGGACGAGTATAATAATTCCATTAATAATCTACCGGGCGTAGCTCGAAGAGCGTAGCAAGTGAACCGGATGTGGTAATCCGAGGTAACGCGCGCGGAAATTCGGCGACGCGCGACGCGCATAATAATCCGTCCACGCGAGGCTCTTAATAATAATCAACCCTACCCAATTCTCGCGTCCTCGCGTAATTGTTTCAGCAGCGGAACTCGCTGCAGTGTGTTTCGAACGATCTCGAAGCGGCGAAATCGGCGAAGAGGGGGAATGTTTCGCCCTGAAAAGAAGGAAATGTAATCGGTAAATTGAGACGAATCGGCGCGGGGAATCCAAAATTGCGAATTTCCGATCTATCATATCTCATAAATCATGTCTTCCACCATCGCCGTATCAATCTTAATTTGCCGGGTTTGGGCTTTCCATGGCGCGATTATTACACACGCTGTTACCGACTCTGCCATCCGGCAGCGTAGTAATTATCGTTGCAATTATCCTCGCGATTATTATTGCATACCGCGCTCTTCCTTCCTCTTCCTCAGCTGTGCGAGGAATCCCTTTCAAAAGGGAGGCATGTTAAGCCGATATACCGATATACCAAATTGTCGAAATCATCCCTGTGGTCTCTTCCCTGCGATGCTAATTACCTTGATTGTGCAGTAGCAATCGACAGAATGTAGTGCGTAGCGCGCGTTCTGTGTCAGTTTGGAGACAGGATGAAAAGTCGATGAACGAAGAAGAGAAAGATAGCCGGTTATCATTTTCACATAGGAACGAACGCTTTTCTCACTCCGTCACGTCCCTACGATCACTCGCTCGATAACGAAAGATACGATAAATTGTCTGGCATTTATTCGCTGACATTCTCTCGCGCGTTCCGTCAAAACACGCCGGATGAGTCGATCGGAGTAGAATGCAAGCGTACTCTCGCGCTAAAAATTCCACCGGCGGTTCCTCATCCTCCACCTCCTCCTGCAGGGGCCATTCCGCACCGGTGCGGCGGGAGCATCATCATCAGCTCTTTCCTCCAAGCGGGAAGTACGCTTTCGCCGAAGGGTGATCGTAAATCCGGACGGAGGAGCATCAGGACTACGTCACGCACGGCAATCACCGCGAACACGTAGTTCTCCCGCGCGGCGTTCCTGCCGAAATAATACGCCAGAAAGCTGGCAGCTGCCCGACGACGACGTGTCCGGGGAGCTGTATTACCGTTGGGCCACCGGGGAACTGTGCGAGAGACGTCCATGATGTCTCGATGTGCGCCGGGAATCTCCCTCCGGTTCTCTCTTGTAGCTTCCTCTCCTTTCCTTCGTCTTCGACTTCCCACCGTCTCGACGCTCCCTTACGACAATGCTCTCTCAAGTTCCGTCGCGGGCCTCTTATCGTCACCGCGTCGCGCCGCGTCGAAACGTCGCCGAATGACGGCGGTGAAATCCCCACCGTCGGGGAAAACACCTCGTAAATTTTGCAACACGCGGCAATCACGTAGAGGAAAAACGTCAGAGCTGACATAGGTACGGAAAATAAGCGTGTTTCTCTAACAAAATACATTGTAATTTTTTGAAAATTATTATATATTGTCTCGCAAATAACTATTTTTTTAATCATAGGTCTGCCTTCTCGCCACTGTACTAGTTTAAGAAATGTACATTGAAGCGTTTTCTATTTCAGAACTAACGTCAGCGGGACATGGATTTCCCTAACTTTTAACGAAATTAGTTGCTTGAATTTTGTCTATTCTTTCAGGAAGTATCAAACGTTCCCCTAATTGTTGTGCGTAATATATAAATATCCTCTCGACCGTAATTCTATAGTTAAGAGCGCGTCTTTGACGCTTATTAAAAGCATATTTCTCTCATAAAGCGCGGAGAGCATCGCTTTATCATGTTGTCTGACGACGATAAAACATCTTTGTGATCATTAAGATAACTCCGAGGCGAAATGAATAGTTGGGTAGATTATCTTCTTTTGACGATAGTGATTTATTATCTTCGGCGCGTAGAAAATTTGTCGAGAGTAATTTATATTGTATCTCCCCTCCCATCTCTCCTCTTCTCGCAATAGTTCAAAAGACAGAACTTACCGGCGAAAAAGTCTTGAAACGAATACTTCAATTAACAGCGGCTAGCGAAAAGATGTTCTTTCGCGCTGACTTTTCTCACCTTGTTTTTGACCTGTTTCTTTCTACTTTCTACTTTTCTCTCAACTTTGCACACGCAACACCGAAAAACCGGTGTGACATGGGACTCAGTCTGACGAGAAAAATTCTTAATTACATTCTAGCAAATGTCGGATACGCTTAGGGAAAGAATTAAAACCGCGCAATTGCGAATTTTATGCGAGCGGTATTTTAAGTTACGGAACTGACATCGAGACCAAATAAAATTGGATTTTCTCCAACTCGTGCACATTCATTAAACTCATACTTTTTTTTAAAGTAATTTTCCAGGCAATTAAATCTTTATGGAGCTTTCTTTCTCTCTTTCCAGTGTACGATTTTACATAATGTCGCTAGCGCCCGAGCGACATTATATGATTGGCAAAACGAACAAATGTGGAATTAACCGAATGAACTTTATACACGTGTCCTTTTCGAAAAGTTGCTCGCGTTGAAAATCAAACGTCTCGATCAAACTGATATGTAATTATATATCGTTTTTGTGTGCTTCAATCTTTCAAACAGATAAAATCAAATGCAGAAGGAATGGGCTTACAGTTTCATACTAAGAAATATCTGAAGGGAAAAAGTATCGAGGAACATTAGTAGAATTTGCTATTTGTTGATAATACCTTCTTTTCTCCGTCGGTTCTCAGGTCAGGAAAGCAAACAGGGACTTGCAACAACTGTCGCGTCACCAACGCCGCGAGATCGGCCTAGCGACGATGCTGCTGTGCGTGGTGGTGGTCTTCCTGATCTGCAACATCCTGCCGTTGGTCTCGAACATCTACGAGACGTTCATCGAGGATCCGCCGCGGTGGATGGTGCAGGTCGGCAATCTCCTCGTGACCATCAACAGCAGCATCAACTTCATCATCTACGTGATCTTCGGCCGCAAGTTCAAGAGGACCTTCCTCAGGCTCTTCTGCTCGTCGAGGCTGCACGGGCCCAACCGGGACAGTCCGGAGTTTCAGACGTACGACGAGTCGATCGTCACCAATACGACCAACATCGAGCTGAGGAACTCGGTCAGGCATCTCGGCAATCTCAACCGAAGCAACACCATCAATCGCAACAACAACTTGGTCCATGGTGGTAACGTCCACGTATCTAACGGCAGCACCAGGCGGAGCGTCAAGCTATCCAGGCCGGTCAGCTCCGGACCCTGCGTCTATTATCCGGCGAAAAGCCCGGCGAGGAGTCCCAGTCAGATATCGAGGACGTCGAGCAGTCACAACGGCTGGAATAATAGGAAAGAGAACGACGACACCACGCTGTAACGAGCGTCGTCGTTCGTTCGTTATCCAATCAAAAGTCGCCCGGCCGAATGTCCCGGTCGGGTGTTATTTACTTGTTTTTGCTGGGCCGTCACGATCGGCAGTTGTGAGAAAAGGAGAAGGATAATGTTAGCGTTCCAATTGGCTTGGTTTCAAGCCGGAGATTCGTGAGACGAGAAGAAGAACGACGTCGATCCTGCGTTACATTCTAGGATACGGATGTCGCTGCGTCTCCCGACGGAAGCGGATATCCATCCTGAGGCGTTACCGAAGTGAGCTATAAGCGCAACGTTGTTGCTCCGGCGTTTTTTCTTGGACTCATCGTCCCGACCGGGACATAGCCTGGTCAGGGCTGGACGTCGTTGACTTGAGACGGACTATTCCGCGGCGCACAGTGGACGTTTCTTATTTCCTTCGTTACTCAAACAAAAATCCTGCCAAGAATCCTAGTATTTGGTATCAAGGACAGGTCCACCCAGGATGGAACAGGTGAAGAATACGAAGAACAGCGTTGTATCTCGCGATACAGCGTTACGTTCGATATTGACTTTCTCTCCGTCTGTGTATCCTGTCGTCCTGGAGAGGAGCTCTTATAGCAGCTTCGACGAAGTGTCCGTCGGTCGGGACGGATGGAAGGACGAATTCGCACTGCGGTGGACAGCGGATATTATTATTCCTCTGGGAGAAATTCGGACCGATCCACTCTCTCTCGTGCTCGGACGCTGTAATCCCATCGGGGAAACGCGACTTCGATATAAAAGAAAGAGTCGTTAAGGATAACAGCTCCTGTAGGTTCTGCGCGGCGGAAGACCTTCTCCGAAGGGAGGGCCCGCCCGGGCCAACCGAGTCTCCTCCGGAGCGATGATCTGCCCGAGCGAAAGTTGCCACGTTCACTTCGGGACGATCCAGTTTCAGATCTTGTTTAACGAGAAGAGCTGCTGTAGATCTTAAATGTCGGACTCCTCGGGGCAGTCCAGTTTTTGATTGTCAGAATTATACGTTAATCGCTGAATCGCTAGGTTTAAGATAACAGAAAACTTGTTCTCTTTACGATAAAAGACTGGTATTAGCGGAATAAGCTCCTGTCTCGGAAGCTCCTTCTTCCATTGATCGAGGCTCTCTGTCACTCGGCCGTTATCCTCTCTCTCATCCCACACTAAGTAGAACTTTAGGAGCCACGCGCGGACATGTTGAGATAGAAAAAAAAAAAAAATATATATATATATATATATATAATTAATATATATTTTAATTAATATATATACTAAGTAAACAGGACGTAGGCTAAGAAAGAATTTTCGCGATCAGAAGTTCCGCTTTCGCGAGGAAAATGTTGCACAAAGGAGAAGGTTAAGGGAGAATTCGCTAACTCCGGAGCGACGGTTCCATGAACTTCTGCAGAGGTCGGTCACGTACTTAGCTCTCCCGAGAAAATAAATCGGATTTTGTCGGAGTCAAAAGTACAAGAGCCAACGGAAGACGCGACATTCCCTCGGGAGGGCTTCCGTCGCGGCTATAAAGGATGGAAGTCCTTTTTCGCGCCGTGAAACTTGCGCCGGTCGGAGCGATATTCGTCAGCCGGCGAAAGAGCGTCTCTCGTCGCAATTATTCGAATAATGAACTCCCGGTATATTTAAAGAACGTCGATCGTAATCCTTCGAGACGTTCATTGGCAAATTTCTAAGCACAATTTGAGATTCAACTTTCAGCCGAGACATTTTTCTAAATTTTCGTTCGAAGAGGCTCGAAGAGATCGATATTGTACGTATTTCTTTTCGTCGTTTAGGAATGCAAATTCAAAAAGGAGAACTACGTAAATCGCACGATCGAATGTCTGGATGCGCGAGAAACGCTGGAGGAAGAACGTAGCTACTATTATTACTCGATGTGCTCTCGAAATATAAATGTAAAATGTATCAAATTTCACGAGTAGCACTGGTAATATCCGCACTGAATGAAGATAACGTCCTCACTATATACACGAGCGACCGAGTATAATTAAAAAAAATTGTATATGTATATTAAAAAAGAATGGAGATTGCTTAAGAGAGCTAGACGTTAATCTAATAATTGTAAATACATTTCTATTTCCCCGATTACTGATTACTCTACGTCAGAAACTATGTCGACTTTTAAGCATACATCTTTTCTCCCGCTGCGACAATTATTTATTTATGGCTTGTATAACACTCTACTTATATATAAGGAAAATACCGCGAGAACACGCGAAACTACAAGAATTAAAGCTCCGATTCCACGTTTTTATCGTCCAATCATATAATCCAAAATAATTAAATAAGATATACTGAGATTTATCTTTGCGATTTTCTCGGCATATAGGTATTCTTGCTAGCGGAGAAAGCGGAGGGAGAAATCCAATTTAAGTACAGAGGGAAACAAAACGCTCTCGTAGCTATACGACGAAGAGATTCACCATTCTAGTCATGGAATTTCTATCGCGATCCAGTAAATATACTCGTATACTTAATACACAATGACGATCTGTACATAACGTGCGATTTTATCATCTTGCAAACGCGCTATCTATCATATCTTACCGCTGTCTCGACATTCTTGTAAATATAATTTAGGAATCATCAATTAATAGTAATCAATGGCTGGAAAAAAAGGCACTCATTATTCAACTATTCTGACTGTTTTTGTATACTTTAACATATTGCGAGAAATAGATGAAGCAAAAGAAATCGGTTAAAAGTTACTCTGTATATGTACAAGGAATTCTTGTTTAGATTTATTTAGTAACCGTAAAGTACTCAGTGAGCACAGTTTCCAAAATCGATGAGTAAAACATCTGAAAACCGTCTTAAAGACGTCTTATGCGTCGATTTTGGACATTGTGCTCACCGGATAAGAACGTAATCTGTGAATGAAAATTGAGATCAGTTATCTACAAGTCTCAAATAGTTTTCTAAAGATGATATTTTCGGAATTAGAACTTTATTCCAGCCAGCGTCTCTATTCCATCGCTGTCAAAGCATATCGTACAAATCCGTTCCACATAAACTTTAGTATACCTAATTTATAATTTAAAATAAATTAGAGAAATATATTTCACCGCCCATGTAAATGTACCTCTCTTCCACTCGAATATGCTTTAAATAAATAAAATAAATTTTACTGTACATAAAATAAATTTAAGTGACCAATATGCGAGTATACAAACACTATCACACAAATGGCTTAACTTCCTCGTGATGAGAAACTATTATGGCTCTCATATGTACTCAATATTCGGCATGCCGAGTAATGAAAGGATAGTCTTAATATAGCGAAATCTTGCAGACAGAAAATCAATTCCATATTTAAGACTGTCAATTTACTGTACTTTTTTAAATCCTCAAATAAAGTACAATAATAAATAGTGGCACAGAATAGAATATATATAGTTTTTGACATTGACACACATATATTATATAGATATATATACGTTACATGTATGTTAAATAATAAGTAGTATTGCGACTTATCGTGTATCATACATGTATCTTCGAGCGATACATATATTCTACTCTATCATCAACATAGCCAACAGTTTCAAGGTTTTCTTTGCGACCTTTTCTTTCCTTTGAACATAAATCGTTAACTGCAGCTGATGCTGTCAAGCATATGCTGCAACTTCTACCAGAGTTTCCATCTATGGAGCTATCCATCGCTTATAAACTAATAAAGAGAACATACAGCAAGAATTACCAGACATAAGACAAGCTTATACCAAAATTCCATCTAGCTATTTATTTGGAGAATCAGTACTGCACATATATTATATCGCACTGCACATTATATCGTTACGTAACATGACTATTCCTTCGAATTGTCTTTTGTCTGTTGTTTCTTCGGTTTGAAGTAAAAGTACAGGCAGATCAGTGCAGTGGCGCCAAGCGTAACTTTCGATGTCTGAAAAAACAAAAGGATATTTAAAGATATGTCGCGAGATAAGTGAAAATAAGCTCCAAGAGTTGCGCTCGATCATCGTCGTTCGCGACAATTTTGAGGTTATAATACTCACGTTTGCACGACCATATACGGTCGAGCTATTGAAATACTTGTAGAAGCCTGTCAGTTTTTCTTCAGCCATGTTTTCGCACTTCGGTGTTAAATCCGGCTGTTCGTTAAAAACTCACAGAAGAATTGCGAAATAACGTCGAATGGCGAAAACGAGAGAATTACCTCGAAACGTTCCCGTCGACTTAACTGCGTTCGGGAAATTGTGCTGTAAATGCGAGCGCTGTGCACTCTGTCGGTGAGCCAAGGAAGCTTTAGCGAATTCGAGCTTTATGAACAGCAACTGAGCAGCGTTAGCTGCTTTTATCAATTGTTCCTTCGGGTCATTTCTTAGCAGAATGGCTGACTTATCGGCTGAAGATATTGTTTTATGATTTAAATCTCCGTCTTACGCAACTGTCTTGTGTCTGGAGTCTTAAACTAAAAAATTACTTACTTAGGACTAATGATAAACCGTTGTACAGTAGAAAAATTAAGAAATGATTATTTAAACCAAGATTTAGGGAATAAAACATTGTTTTGAAATTAATTAGCTAATCATTTACAAATTAGTTAAGGCTCTCAGCGCCGACGAGGCAATGTTAAAAATCATACCAAAGGCTTTACAGGATTTATCGTGAGAGAAAATTTCGTCGTTTAATAAATCGTGTCGGTTGTGCCGAGTCAAAGTAGCGGATAGCAGAGATGTAATTTCACAAAAATATCTAATAGACTCAGTTTCAGAATTTCCGCAATAAGCCACCAATTTTACCGTTTAATTAAATGAAAGTTATACTTTTAGAATTAACGTACGTTCAGAGCTACCTGAATAAGCTTAGTGAAAATAGATGGTATGAGAGAAGATTGTAAAACAGCTACATACTGTATGATTGATCAACGAACGGATTATCTATTTATCTATCAAAATTATGTACAAGATGTCTGGCACAAGCCGGCACGCCCAGAAAGTACATCCATTATCTCCAGTCAGAAGGGCAACCGTCGAACCGAATTTGATTCGACCTCGAAACATCGTCGCATTGTTCCATGGGATCACAGCGTCCTAGCACGAGAATTGGTTCGAATATTTCCCAGAGAGACGGTAATAAACGCTCCGCCGAATAATAAACACCTACCACAGCGCGAAATCGCTCTCGCCCTTTCTTTTCCATTCATCCGCCAACCGGCGGTTATTGAAGCTGTATGAGAACTTCAAAACAAAGAATACATATATACACACACACACACACACACAGAGATAGCCAATATCGAACCTATATATTGCTACGGTCGAGACAACTGTTATCACTGACTGAGTTCTATGCTGGTCGTGGTGCTGATAGTCAACATGCTCGACCTCTGGAATGCCATACTGTTCCGTTCGAACCTGCGCTGCCATGACATGCAGAAGAGTTTGAGGAACATCCTCTTGAAATTGTCGCCGAAGATCATGTAGATGATGAAGTTGACACTGCTGTTGACGATAACCAGAAAATTGCCGAGCTGATCCATCCACCACGGCAGTATCTCGATAAATTTGTAAATTTGCGAGACTAACGACATGATGTTGCAAATCAGGAAAACCATCACCACGCACATCAGCATCCTCGTCAGGTTGATCTCGTTGCGCTGGCGACGCGATAACTTCTGCAGGTCCCTGTTCGCTCTTCTAACCTGGAACCAACGGAAGAGAAACGCCGAATCACGACGATATTTTTTTATGAAATTAGATATTGAGCGTGAACATCCAGTCAGTGGACGCTCACCTGTCGATAAATGGCCGTGTTAAGGATCAGCAGGACGACGAACGGGAGTGTGTAGATAAAGGGAACGTACACTATCGAATGCATCCAATGTATGTACACGATATTGTAATAATCGTTGTTCTTTAACTCGGTCGGGAACATGCAGTACACGGTGACGTTGTACTTCCAGTGTATCTCTTCGCGTGCTTCGTACTCCCAGAACCTAAATTGACACACACATGTGTACGCGAGAATTGAATCTCCCTTTTCTCTCATTGATTGAGCGACAGTGACTCGACGGCATCGTGCTCGATGTTGCACTAACTTTGGTATATTATAAAGCAGGGCGAGGACTACCATAATCAGCACTGCCGCCCGCGCTCGTCCGTAAGTGCAGAATGATCTGACCTTCAGCGGATAGTAGACCGCGATGTATCTCTCCATGCTCACCGCCAGTGTTAGATACACCGTCGTCATCTGCGCCATGCAGATAAGTGGGTACAGGAGCTTGCTGATTTTCGGATAGACGATAAACTTGTAGAGGAACAGCAGGCCGGTGTACTTGTTGATCTTTATCAGTCCTAAAATCAGTATCTGCGAACGGACGTATCGGGTAAGCGAAACTTGCCGATTTCCCGTTGTTTCTTTCTTGTGAATGAATAACGCAAATTCACGAAAATACTTCCCGAGCTGAATGAAGCAGCTCCTTTTTCCGTGTGACTTTGTAACTTCGCACCAAAATAACAAGAAACTTGAACGGCACTTGAAATCATTGAAATGTTACCGCGATCATGATTCATGCATTGACTATATAAAAGTTACTTTTGCCCGAGGCGAGGATTTCTTAATCATTCTCTTTTATTTTTCCGCTTTGCTGCTCTCGCGCATCCGCGTTTAGACGTGGGAGAAGACTGTGAGAACGGTACAAAAACGAAGAATTGAAACAGAGAACTCTATTCTTCTTCTCCTACGATTCGTGAGCTATTTAGTTAAAGTAAAACAAAGCAAAGATTTTGAATGTAAATTTCAATTAAATTTCTTGAGGAAGAAATAAGCAGTAAACCGACAGGAAAAGTACGCGGTGGAAAAAATTAGTCTCAAAGCAAGAATAGATGTTCTAATATATAAGCAAGAATATCGTAACCTTCTTAGAGAGCTTTTAGTCTTGATTTGATTGAATTTGTATCGATGTAAGTATTACTTAAACTCAATTCAAAACTACAAATCTTTTAAGAAGATTTCTTGTTCATATATGAATGTGTATATATGAGTGTTCTTGTTTGTATATGAATATTCTTGTTTATATATGAGAATATTTATTCTTGATTTAAGATTAATCTTTTTCCTTATGTAAAGATAATATATGAAGAAGGACAATGATGATTGTACCGATGACGTACCGATATGATAATTAACGTGTTGTCGCTAATAGCCAGCATAACCAATAGGTAATTGATGGACGATTTCATCTTCGGTCGTGACAAGACAATGATCGAAATCGTGTTGCCGACGATCCCGAAGAGACCTATCAGACTGCCGAGCACGCCGTAAATGATGAAGTCGTACAGGTCACATATTCCGCAGGCGTTGACCTTCTGACCGCATTCGCATGGGCCATCGTTGTCGGTAGTGTTGCTAGCATTGCAGTAATCGTGGATAATCGTGCTAATCGTCAAGTTCATTTCCATCATTTAATTTTACGATTCGTCTGCCGCTTCGTCCCGATTGTGCTTTCCCTTTTTCCTGTCGTTTCTTCACTTTACTATTTTCACCATTCTCGAGCTCTGCGTCCGTTGTTTCAAATCGGTCTCATCGTTTTCGCATATTCGAGAGTTCCGCGTGAATATTTTTATGATGTATGGCAATTTTACAACAAACCACGAGCCATCTTGCCATTCAAGTCTTGAGTTGTAGAAGCCTCGTTGATAATAATCTATGAATGGAAGAAGTGTTTATCGCCTCATCTTTATAAATCAAAAGCGAACCTGCATTTACCTTTCAAATGCAAATAAACAAGGCCATTCCGCTTCCGCGTCTATTTGAGATGTTCTAATGGTAACGTTTGAAAAATAAGGGAATCCTCGGGTTTTCAAAATTTTCCAGAAGGACGTATAATTAAGAATCTCTTACAGCAAAATCAAAATAACAATAAATAACAATAATTAGTAAAATTAAAGTAACAAGCTACGTAATATTCCTCTTATCTTTTCCTTCTTACTTCTACATTTATAACACAATTTTTCCGGCATTTTGCGTTTGTGCAAAACATTTTTTCAACATGAAGCGACAATTTTTTTTATTTTCTGTGTATGATATATGATCTCAGTAAGTTTTTCTTTAAGTCTTTCTCAACGCAAACAAAAGCCTAAAATTTTCTTAGAGCATCAGAAAAGCACAATAGCTGGGAAGATTCTGGAGTTATTAAATTATCATTAAAAGTCAATAAAAGGCCAAAAAGATCATGAAGTCACGGCTTTTTAACGTCTTGAAATGTCGTCATCAGTCTGTGTCGACATTAGTCTGTCGCTTTTCTGTCATTTTCATGTTATTATATTGGTTATTTTTGGCTATCTTCTAACTAAATTTTGACATTGTTTTGATATATGCCTACTAGTTATGTTTTCATATATCACAAATGTACAAAAGAAATACAAAAGCAAAGAGATGTGTGGAAAATATTATTAAGAAAGAAAAAGTTGTAACCAAAACGGTATGTACTTACAAATTCGCAGAATTGCTAATAATACGGGATGAGACGATGGAACGTACTATACTACTGATGCTTGGAATGCGTAACCACCTTTTATACCATTCCTTATGCATGAATATATACATTGTTCATACTGCTTATTATTCATGTCTCCCACACTTTACAAACACGTTTTACTACATTTTGAACACTTTCCATAGCTATTTTAATATCAAAATAATTGTTAGTCAAGGCAGCAACATCTTACGACGTAGAAATCCAGACAATGCACATGTCTAAATATCCCAACTAACAAAATAACATCAAAATAATGTTACTTCCCAAGCAGCAAAATGACGTGAAATTACGTTTTAATGGCGAATTTTTGACGTTAGAGACACCATTAAAACATCATTTGACGTCATCTTGCTACATAAGTTGCCACTTAAGTCTTTCGGCCTATAAACATCATTAGTACTTGCCGATCGATCATTTCAACGTACCTGTGACGTGATTCTGTCAAAATTCATTGATGCCATTTTTGCTACATCATAATAACATCGAATGATAAGTCATAAAAATGACGTATTTCAGTCTATTGTGCTTTTCTGATGCTATGAAAAACTTTTGGCCATTTCTCTATATTGCGACTTAAAGAAAGATTTATCGAGGCCATCTATTATGCAAAGAGGAAAAAAATTGTAGCTTGATACTCTTCCATGGTTTCTATAACGACCGGCAGCCAGTCATCTATCCATCTTCTACTACAATTATTAGTAAACGTGGTCGTATTAGTATTATTGGCAGCCGATAATTTCACGGAGTGTAGACTGTTCCCATTACTAATGTTTCACTCTTCCAACTACCATTATCTGCTATCTTTTCTACTTTTACAGCCTTTAACGTAACTATCCGCCATATTATATATACAATATTAATAACACTGAATGCTGTGAAGAAACAGGAACTATTATCCTTAACGACCATTTTTCTTATATCGAAATCGCGCTATCCCGTAGGATTACAGCGTTCAAACATAAGAGAGTGGACTGATCCGAGTTTATCTCAAAGGAAATATAATAAACGCTGTCCAGCAGCGCATCTGCAACGCGAAATCGCTCTTGCCTTTCCATTCTTTCCCAACCAGCGGATATATAAATATACAAACTACATCTGACCGATTGACTTCTGGTTGGATAACAACGAGTGGAATGATCACATCCGCTACAACGTGGAACGGTGGTTCCTTTTCCTGCTGCCCCAGGCGTTGTAACCGTTCAACGTTCTTGACATTTGACTGGGACTCTTCACCGCATAATAGAGACAGGACTCGGAGTTAACCAGTCTGGATAGCTTGACGCTCTCACTGGTACCGCCGTTCGACATGTCGACGTTGCTGTGTACGATGTTGTTGCTGTTGATGGTATTGCTGTGGTTAAGATGATTGACTGAGTCCAGCTCGATGTTGCTCGTACTGCTGACGATCGACACGTTCGTCGTCTGAGACTCGATGCTATCCTGCCTGAATTTTTGCTTTTGTCGCCAGCATGACAAGAAGATCTTGAGGAATGTCTTCTTGAATGTCTCACCGAGGATTATGTAGATGATAAAGTTAATACTGCTGTTGACGAACACCAGAAAATGACCGAACCTCACCATCAACGACGGCGGTCCACCCTCGACGAAAGTCTCGAAGATGTTTGAGATTAACGGCAAAATGTTGCAGATCAAGAAGACTATTACCACGCATAGCAGCATCGTCGCCAAACGGATCTCGCTGCGCTGTTGATGCGATAATTTTTTAAGGTCCTTGTTTGCTTGCTTGACCTGGGAACCGATGGAGGAGCAGAGTTACAACAAATATAACATTCTCTTAACTTTCCTCGATTTATTCCCTCAGAGGAAGTAGAAAAGCAATATACACGATCAGACATTTAAGACCGCTCATCTAAATAATACTTACGGATTTGGAAGATCTTTATAATTAAGACGGCTATAATATACAGTAAGATTAACAAATATTTTCCTCAGCGTATAATATATGTCAGATCGAGTGTTAACTTCGCCAGTAGACACTCACCCGTCGATATATGGCCGTGTTAAAGATCACCAGCGAGACGAACGGAAACAGGCTATACACGATTAAATACAACCAGTTTATGTACAGGTGGACGTAGTACGCGTTTTTCCTCAACTCGCTCACCGACATGCAGTATACCGTAATGTTGTACTTCCAATGTATCTGTTCGTGCAATTCGACTTCCCAGAACCTAAATTGACATACATGTACACGTGAGAACTTAATCGCTTTTCTTTCGTTAATTGAGTGAACCGAAAGCAAACGTCATTGCGCCGGTATTATACCAACTTTGGTAGATTGTAAAGAAAGGAGAAAACCGTTATAACTAGCACCGCCATCCGCGCCCGTCCGTAAGTACAGAATGATCTGGCTTTCAGCGGATGGCAGACCGCGATGTACCTCTCCACGGTCACCGCCAGCGTCAGATACACCGTTGCGATCCGCGCTGTGCAGATTAACAAAAACACCAGCTTGAAGATTTTCGGAAGGACGAAAGTGCTGTAGTTATAGAACAGCGTTATTCCGCATGTGTCGATCCCTGTTAGTCCGAAAATCAGTATCTGCAAATAGACATATCACGTAAGTAACGTATCAGGAACGTGAAATTTCGCATTTCTCGTGCTTCCCCGTTGTTTCATGTAAGGGACGATTGAATTATAATACACATTATATCACCTTAATATTATAACTAGAGTTATACGATTTTTAGAAATAAAACTTAAATGAATTTATGTAAGGAGACATAAAAAAATGAAAACTGCGTTATCGTAATTATTCATTACTTCTGTTATCATATCTTTAATGATATGACAATAAGCAAGCTTGTAAATAAATGATTAAGAATATGATTAAAAATAATAAAATATTAATATCTTACATAATAACACAGGGCGTTTGAAATAAGTGAGCCGTTATTTATTATGTTTATTAATCATGCATTAACCGTGTACAAATGACGTTAACCCGCAATGAGAATTTCTTAGTCGCTCCGCTATTTAATTTTTCTCCGCTTTACTGTACTGTAAGAGCAGTAGCTCTTGCGCACCTGCTTTTTAGACGAGAAGATATAGGAGAAAAGTATTGTATAAGAACAGTACAAGAACGAAGAATTGAAATTGACAATTTTATTATGCGGCCTGTGAGCTATTCAGTTAACGTGAAATAAAGTGATGAGAAATGTGAATGTAAATTTCAATTAAATTCTTCGAGGAAGAATGAAACAATAGACCGATATGCAGGAAGAAATGTGCAAAAAGTGTCAAGTATACCGCGGTGATAATCAGCATATTGTCGCTGCTAGCTAGTCCGATCAGCAGGAAATTGATGGATGACTTCATTTGCGGTCGCGACAGGACAATCATCGAAACGGTGTTACCCAAAATCCCGAAGACACCTATCAGGTTGGTCAATACCCCGTAGATGATGAAACGAGTCAGGTCACATGTGGGGAACTTTTGGCCGCACTCCTCGGTGATGTTACTGATGTTGTAGTAACCGGGTACGGTCGTGGTCGTCGTCAAGTTCATTGCCATCGTTTAGCCTTACGATTTGTCGCTTCGACCGAATTACACTTCCTTTCTTTTCCGTCGTCTCCTCGCTAGGATATGCACGATCTACGTTTACGATATGCTGCGTACATATTCAGGATCTACGTGTGCTGTATAGGATGTTATGAAAATGTCATTCGAACGTCACTAACAGGCCAAAAATAGTCATGAGGTCAAATTTTTTCAACATTATAAAATGTCGCCATCAGTCCGTGATATTAGTCCGTTGCTTTTCCATCATTTTCTCCTCATTACATTAATTATTCTTAATTAACTTTTGTTCAAATTTGGACGTTATTTTGATGTGTGCCTACTAGGTAGGATTTCGTAAATCTAGGAAAGCTGGAATGTCACGAGTGTATAAAAGAAGTAAGAAGCAAAGAAATATGTGGAAAGTATTATTATTAAGGAAAAATTGAAAAATCAAAACCGTATATACTTACGAGCTCGCAGAGTCATCAATAGTAACGGATGAAACGAAAGAACGTACTAAACTGCTGAGAATACGGAAACTGCTGAGAGTACTATTTCTTATACACAAGTATATATATGTTGCTCAAACAACTTATTCATGTCTCCCACTATAAAAACAAGTTTTTCTACATTTCAAATTTCTCTCTCTCGTAATACCTCTCTATAATACCAAGATAATAAATTAGTCAAGATTGCAATATCTTATGACGTAGTGTAAAATTCGATCCGGGAAAAAATGATTATATATGATTACATATAATTATATAAAATCATATATGATTTTTTCCTATATATGTGGTTACATATATGATCATATATGTCTATAGGAAGAAAAATCATATTATGTCATTTAATTAAATGTTGATATCATATGCTGTCAAAAGCACAAGCATTTATTTCGATCGTATGCGTTTTATATAATTCGTAAACAACAGATATTTTTTCATTGGTGGACATATATGATTATACATGGTTATATATGGGTAAATTTCATACATGATCCTTTTTTTCGAGCAAACAACGCACATGTCTAAATATCCTGACTAACAAAGCAACATTGAAATTACGTGACTCCCCAAGTAGTGACCTGAAATTATGTTCTGATAAAGAATTTTTTGACGCTGGAGATATCATTAAACGTCATTTGATGTCATCTTACTACATAAGTTGCTACTTAAGTCTTTCGATAAACATCATCCAAAGTAACACACTTCATTGGCGTTACATTGGCCAATGTTGAGCAATGAAATACTTTTGGCCATTTCCTCTACATTGTGATTTAAAGGAAGACTTATTGAGGCCATCTATCATACAGAGAGAATAAAAATTGTCGCTTCATATTCCTATGTGGTTTCTATTCCAATCGGCGGCCGGTCACCCACTTACTACTACTATTATTACTAAACATGGTCGTACAGCATTGTTGACCACCGATAATTTCATGGCGTGTAAGGTAGACTGTTTCCGTCACTATTGTGTTTTATTCTTTCGGCTATCATTATCTGCTTTCATTTCTATTTTTACAGCCTTTAGCGCAACTATCTGGCAGTAATCACAATATTAACCATTATTAGCGAATTCGATCACTTATACTACACAGAATGCTGTGAAGAACCTACAGGAACTTTAAGGACTTATCTTTAAGGACCATTTTTCTTATATCGAAATCGCGCTATCCTGTAGGATTACAGCGTTCAAACATAAGAGAGTGGACTGATCCGAGTTTCTCTCAAAGGAAATATAATAAACGCTGACCAGCAGCGTATCTGCAACGTGAAATCGCTCTCGTCCTTGCCTTTCCAATCCGTCTCAACCGGCGGATATATATATAAACGTCATCCGATCGATTGATTTCTGGTTGGATAACAAATGAGCAGAATGATCACACTCAACGTGGAGCGGTGTTTTTTTCCTGCCCCAGCCCTTGTAATCGTTCAACGTTTTCGACATTTGATTGGGACTCTTCGCCGAATAACAAAGAGAGGGATCGGAATTAACTAGTCTCGACACCTAGGGAAGCTTGACGCTCTCCTTAGTGCCGCTGCTGGATACGTGGACGTCGCTGTGGACCAAGTTGTTGTTGTACTTCATGGTATTGTTGCTATTGTATAATATTGCTATGGTTGAGATAGTTGATATGGCTGACTGAGTCCAGCTCGATGTTGCTCGTGCTGCTGATGATCGACGTGTCCGTCGTTTGAGACTCGATGTTATCCCGTTTGGATTTTTGCTTTTGTCGCCAGCATGACAAGAAGATCTTGAGGAATGTCTTCTTGAATGTCTCGCCGAAGATTATGTAGATGATAAAGTTAACACTGCTGTTGATGATCACCAGAACATTACCGAACATCACCATCAACAACGGCGGTCCACCCTCGACGAAAGTCTCGAAGATGTTTGAGAATAACGGCAGGATGTTGCAGATCAAGAAGACTATTACCACGCATAGCAGCATCGTCGCCAAACCGATCTCGCTGCGTTGTTGACACGATAATTTTTTAAGGTCCTTGTTCGCTTGCTTGACCTGGGAACCGATGGAGGAACAGAGTTACAACGAATATAACATTCTCTTAACTTTCCTCAATTTTTTCCCTCAGTGTATAATATAATATATCGGATATAATATGTCGGATCGAGCGTTAACTTCGTTAATGGACACCTTACCCGTCGATAAATAGCCGTGTTGAAGACCACCAACGCGACGAACGGGAACAGATTAAACACGAATAAATACAACCAGTTTATGTACAGGGTGATGTAGGTCTGGTTTGTCCTCAACTCCGTCCCGATGATGCAGTACACCGTGACGTTATACTTCCAATGTGTCTCTTCGGAGACTTCGACCTCCCAGAACCTGAAATTGACATATATGTACACGTGAGAATCTCGCCCCTCTTCTCTCATTGGTTGGATAACCCGAAAGCAAATGTCGTCGCGGTTACACCAACCTTGATAGATTGTAAAAAAAACCGAAGAGCATTATAACCAGCACCGCAATCCGCGCTCGTCCGTAAGTGCAGTACGATCTGGCTTTCAGCGGATGGCAGACCGCGATGTACCTCTCCACGGTCACCGCCAGCGTCAGATACACTGTCGTCAGCTGCGCTATGCAGAATAACGGGAACAGGAACTTCATGATTTTCGGAAGGAAGATGTAGTTATAGTCGAACAGCACGCCCGCACATGTTTTGAGTCCTTCCAGTCCGAAAATCAGTATCTGCGAATGGACGGGTCACGTGTGTGAAATTTCGCGTTCTTCGTGCTTTCCCGTTGAGTTCACGTGAGAGACGATTGAATTATAATACACATCACCTTAATATTGTAACTAGAGTTATATGATTTTCAATTGAAATAAGTGAGCCGTTATTGACTATGCTCATTATTCGTGCATTGGCCATATAACAAATGACGTTTACTGTACTGCTCTTGCGCGCTCGCTTTTTAAGTGAGAAGATATACGAGAAAGTACTGCGTGAGAACGATACAAGAACGAAGAATTGAAATAAAGAACTCGATTGTGCCGCTTGTGTGAGCTTTTCAGTTAACGTAAAATGAAGCAATGAGAAATGAGTGCAAATTTCAATTAAATTTCTCGAGGAAGGAAGAAACAGTGGGCTGATATGCAGGAAGAATAGAAATGTACGAAGAGCGTCAAGCGTACCCCGGTGATGATCAGCATGATGTCGCTGCTAGCTAGTCCGATCAGCAGGAAATTGATGGACGACTTCATCTGCGGTCGTGACAGGACAATTATTGAAACTGTGTTGCCGAAGATCCCGAAGAGACATATCAGGTTGGTGAACACGCCGTAGACGATGAAACCCAACAGGTCGCACGCGACGACCTTTTCGCCGCACTCGTATGGACCGTCGTCGTCGGTGATGTTGCTGGTGTTGTAGTAACCGGGTACGGTCGTGGTCGTCGTCAAGTTCATTGCCACCGTTTAGCCTTACGATTAGTTCGACCGGATTACGCTTCCTTTCTTTTTCGTTGTCTCCTCATTAGGATACGCACGATTTACGTTTACGATATGCTGCGTACATATTCAGGATCTACGTTTACTGTATGGGATGTTATTGAATCGTCATTAGAACGTGACTGAAGAATCAAAAATAGTCAAGAGATCAAACCTTTTAATGTCACGAAATATCGTCTTCAGTTCGTGGTATCCGTTACTTTTCCGTCATTCTCGCGCAATTACATCTGTCATTTTCGGTTATCCTCTGACCAAATTTTGACGTCGTTTTGATGCGTGCCTACTAGCTGAGATTTCAAACGTGACAAATATATGAGGGAAGTATGAAAGCAAAGAGATATGTAGCAAATATCATTATTATAAATAAAGAAAACTTTGAACATTTAGCAGCGTATACTTTCCAACTCGCGGAGACACTAATAGTAACGGATGAAACGGTGGAACGTACTGTTGCATGGAATGCCGAACCACCTTTTATATTATTCTTTATTCATGAATATACAGGGTATCCCAAGTTTTTCTGTTTTTTTCGTATAAACTTTAATAGTGTGTCATTTGAATTGAAAGAAGAAAAAAAAGTTATATAAACGCCGCTTTGCTTTAAAAGACCCATATCTTAGCCTCCAAGACCATCAGATATTAAACTTCTGTCTGTGAAAGGCAATAAAAGACAAAGTTTATCGAACACAAGTCACAAATCATCGCAAATCTCAGTAATTCTCAGTGTGAAATCTCCGTAAGGGTAAGACTTACGTTCGTATAACGTTTCTTTTTCTTTTATTTCAGTTTATAGAAGAATGTAGTATCAAAGCTTGTGTAAAAAAATTTGCGACACCATGTATACATTTTCTTTGCGGTTTATTAATCACGTCTCAAAAATTCACAAACAGGTTCCTCTACGTATTGAGCATCTTCCGTAGCCAATCTGATGTCGAGATATTTCGACAGTCAAGGCAGGTAACATCTTACGACATCGCGTAGAAACACATCTTACGACATCGCCGAGAAGACAATACTCTTCTCTAAAAGATGTCTTAAAGACGTCTTGAAAACTTGATCAAAAAGACAAAAGTTAAAAATAATTTTTTTTTTAATTATCTTTAAAGCCCGCGGCACACGGTGCTTGTTTTCGTGCTCGGGGAATGTCAGAGTGGCTGTTGAACTCTAACAAGTGTGTCGGTAATACAGTCATTAATAATATTTACGGCGTTGCGACGTTATCGATGTCATTAGACGTTTGATGTATAAGTATGCTTGTCCACGAGGAACGGATAACGAAAATGATTAATATTCAGTCTTCATCCAACACATTAAATAAATATTGATGAGAGTTTTATAAGTTAACTTTTTGAGGATCTTAATATGAAATCTCTTAAAAATGATACCGAAAGGTTACTCAGACAGCGCAATGTCTAAAAGCGAGTCATAAGACGTTTTTAGCTACTTTTAAAACTACTTTAATCCATAAAAGTAAATTCAATAAATTATTATATTTTACGCGTAAACCTCGATCATACCAAAGACTTTTGCAGGATTTATCGTGACAGAAAATTTTGCTGTTTAATAACCTCCGGTCGATAAATTTGTCGATAAAATTGTGACTGATGATAACTGCAAAGATGCGGTATCACAAAAAATATCTAGTTTCCGAGCTTCCGCTACGAGCTGCCACCGTTTGTACCGCCAAATTGTGCTCGCAGTACGACTCGGCGATAGGTTAAATGACCTTTATTTTTCAAGTGATCGCGATCAATTAGAATTGTTATTAAAATTTCCCTTACTGATTAGAAAAGGACGTTAGAAAATCCTTTTTATCTACATAGTTTATACATTCGTATTATTATTATTATTGCTTTCTTTCAAAATCTTTTTTTCTTAACATTGTATTGTAGATCTAGCAATCATTGATGAGACAAGTACCATATTTTAAGGAGATAGTAAACTTGTGTGATGTTCAAACGAGTTACCAGAGACATTTCGAAATTTGAACAGGATGGAAATCGACAAGTCGTATCAAAACGATGGAGATGATGATGGTATAATATTATTATGTAAATAGAAATTATTGTTTTTAGAAAATTCGACTGTGTAGATATTTCCTTTATTGTGTTGATCACTGCAATAAGAGCTTTTCTTCACTTTGTATTACACCAACATTTTTTAAGAAACCATATTTTACATACCATACCAAATATATATACATTTACATTGATTTTAATTATAGACATGTGTTAAAACACAGGAACAAATAACATTGTTATGTATATACTATGTTGTAGCTAAAGACATCTGTGTGAATCTCAAGAAGTCGATCCCACTATTGGGGGAATTGTTTCATATACATCGCAAAGTTGGAGAAGGTGCGTTCAGTTCTGTTTTCCTGGCCACTCTCAAATCTTCCGGTGGAAAGAAGAAATTTGCATTAAAATACTTGATCCCCACTTGTCATCCTGAGAGGATCGAACGTGAATTGAAGTGTCTGCAACAGATAGGGTATATTATAGGCAAAAAAACTGGCGTGAAAACATCTTTTCACTTTGTATCGGTATATATTAACGAGACTAATAATGATTTTTTTCAGAGGTAAAGAGTATATCGTTGGCTTAGAATTATGCTTGAGAAATCATGGCTCGGTAGTATTCGTGATGCCATACATGAGGCATGATAAATTCCCAGTAAGTTTGCAGTTGAGTTTATATTTGTATAATTGTGTGTATTGAATAAAGGTAGTTTGCAAAAATGTCCATATATTCTCTGTGACTGTGATTAGGACTATGTGAGAGACATGAATGTCGAGGAAACCAAGGATTACATGAGAGCTCTACTAAGCGCTCTACGAAGGGTTCACAAGTTCAATATCATCCATAGAGACGTCAAGCCCAGCAACTTTCTCTATGATCGTATTAATAGAAGGTAAATTAACACGAGAAAGAACACGCTTCTCTTCCATGACTATGAAATCATGTATCGCTAATTCTCTTTGTATTTACAGATATCTATTGGTAGACTTCGGTCTTGCTCAACAAAGTACTGTGGAGAGTTTCAAAACCGTGAAAGAGACGAACGTAAAGAGCATAGAGGAGTCATTGGCTATGAAGCGGAAAAGATCGGACGAGGTAATGTAATGCCTTGTACCTGTAATTTAACAACTGTCAGATCACTTACTGCACATAATTGTCGATTCATAGGTTCGCTTCGTCATGATTTTTGTGTGTTCCGAAATATGGGAAACAAAAACCGTTGGAACCTATTGACCGAGTGTACAAACAAATATATTGTAATATTCTGATTTTCCTTACACTTCGTTCTATTTCGTCCATTTCAGAACAACTTAAATCTTCAGTTGAACACCGCTGTAAAGAGGATCGAGGATAACAAATGTATCTGTTTCGCCAAACCAAAAGTTTGTTCATTGTGTTTAACGAGGCCGCAGGAGCAGGCGCCTCGTGCGGGCACTCCCGGGTTCCGCGCTCCGGAAGTTTTATTGAAGCATCCTTCGCAAACTTCAGGTATTAATAATAATATTAATTCCTTCTCCCACGCTAGAGAGAGAGGGAACATTGGACAAGGACTTTTTTGGAATAACTTAAAATCCCACGCAAGAAAGATAAAACGTTTTGATATCTCTCTGACAAGTAAAAAAGAAAAGCGAATTTTCAGCGATTGACATTTGGGCCAGCGGTGTGATGATGCTGTGCATACTCAGCGGCACGCAACCGTTTTTCCGCTCGCCAGATGACTGCACAGCTCTGGCAGAGATAACGTCGGTGTTTGGAACATGTCAGCTGCGGCAGTGTGCGCAAAAATTAGGTACACCGAGAGCGCTAGTCGATCACGACGAATGATTTGTACTTGTTTCAAGTCGTTCGTTTCCCGTTCTTCTTATATATATTTCCTGATATTCTTTATGTTACATTTTTCATTTATTTTCATGTACTTTCATTTTTTGGCTCAGGTAAAAAAGTTATTTTTAGCAATAATTTGCCGGGCATCGACATCATGTCGCTGTGTCAAAAGTTACAGAAAAGAAATAGAAGCACGACATGCGATAGGGATAATACATGCAAGAAGGTATATTTCGTTCGTGTTTTAGATTATTTCTTTATTATTCAACGAAAGAGGATATATCGCGTGGGAGAAAGTTGAGTATGATTAGACGCAGAACGATGATGAAATCTCGAGTTTTCTTCGATCGAAGAGCATTAACGGGTAGTATTAAATCGATAAGGTAGCGAAATCCTCGTCAATAGCGATTTAATCGTTGACTCGTTGGAAGATGCTGTATAATTGAAGAGAGCACGGTAGTTACGAGAAACACTCGATCGCAAATGTAAAGGGACGTTATACTTATACTTTCTCCTATCGCTCGAGCGATAATTTCTGTTTTCTGATATTTTGAAATCACCAGTGAAATTGTTTAAGGTGTTGCCAGATGTCGAATATCCCAGGGAAGCGTACCATCTTTTGACGAAGCTTCTTGATCTAGATTACAAAACACGTATCACCGCGGAACAAGCACTGTCTCACCCATTTCTGAGTTCGTGATATGTACAAAACTTTTATAATCTTTATAGAGCACTTATAATTATCTGCATATATTTGATTTGAATTCTGTTATGTACATACATTTCACACATATACACACAGATATCGTTAGCATACGAATAAATACCGCAATGGTATTCCGTCTTGTTGCAAGTCTTTTGGTTTTACGTTCGTTAAACATTCCACATTTACCCCAGCAAAATACTTTACGCGATGTCGTATGAATACGTATCATCACGCTCAATACTTTCATGTTATAAATAGACACTTCAGACTTCGGTAACTCGGCAAATCATCCAGACACGGGAATAACAATTGCATATATTTAAATCCATATAAATATAAATATGTTTAACTATCGTTTAATACATAACGCACATTAAGTGTATATAGTGTATAATATTCTCTAAAACTAGAGAATATTACAGAGACTTAAGTTAAGTAGTTACGTACATATTTAACGATTTGAGGCACTTGTGATTTGAAATACAGTCGAAGATGACACGCCGATGAAACGCGGTTTTCAACGAATATCCAAACGCGTCCCAATGTTGCCAATGATGGCACCGAGCCGCAGCGCAAGACGACATCCTCAATCGGTATGTTCCACATTGCTGGCACCTTGCGACGGTTCCTCCTCGGCGACGTTTCTCTTGATCAGTTTCCACTCAGCGGCGGCGTCTAAAGCGGCAGTCGCCATTTCCTTCACCTTCTCGTTGTGCACACTCTCGTTCTGAGCATTCTCGTTCTTGCTCAACGCCATCAGTATCTCCATTATGTCCGTGTCGATGAGCCTCGCAGCGACGTCCTTCGTGCTCTTCATCATGTTCAGCACGATGACGGCGCCTCGGTGTCGCAGGTCGCCGTTCGGATCGGCGAGCAAGAAGCGCAGAGATTCCGCCCAGTCCTTCGAATCGAAGATCTTCTCGCACGTCTTCTCGCTCGCTGACGTGAGCATCGCCAGTGCTCCCGCCGCCGCCATGCCCGTGTCCCGATCCTCGTCCCCGCACAGTATCACGAGATACTTGACCCGGTCGTTCTCCTGCTCGAAGTACTTGAGTGTCTCCTCGCACATCATCAGATTGTTCACCACCTGGATGGCCGCGCGTCTCAACATGTCGTGATCCTCGTACATGTAGTTCTCGATCTTCTGGAAGCCGCCCTCCTGCAGTATCCGCTTCCGCACGCTGTCGTTCACGCCGGCCAGGTTGCACAGCGCCATCAGACTCTCGAAGTTCTCGAGGGCCGAGCACTCCGGGCTGAGCAGGTTGAGGAACGGCCGCACGACCTCCATGATCCTCTGGCCGGGGAACGCGACCTCCGGATTGATCGTGATGCCCAGGCGAGCGAGAGCTTGCGAGGCTTGCTTCTTACCCTTGTCCGTGCCGTCCAGCGCCAACGGCAGCAGCGCCTTCGCCGCGCCCTGTTGCACGATGATACCTCTCACCTCCTGCCGGCTGCAGATCGCGTTGAACACGCGCGCTATCAACTCCCTGCTGTTACAGCTGTCCGTCTTAGAGAGGCTGACCAGGGCGCTGGTCACACCAGCCTTCGCCAACGAGCACAGCCTCTTGTTCACGAAGTCGGCCTCGTCGAGCTCGTGCTCCTCCGGTATATGATGTTTCGCAAACTTCGCCAGCTCGACCATCTCCGGTATGATCTCCTGCTTGTCGTAAGCGTTGCATAGGTTCACCAGGGTGGTGACCACGCCGTAGATCACCGACTGATCCCCGGTCTTGGCCAGTTCGATCATCGCCTGGACGGCCGGCTGGTCCTCGATCAGCTTCTCCTTGACCTCGGCGTCGAAGGTAAGATACGACAGACCCTCCACCGCCCATTTCCTCATGTCCTTCTGTTTCTTGGGATCGATCAGGAATCGCCGGCAGGCCTCGGCCAGTCTCTTCGTCGCCCCGTCGGCGAACGGCCTGATGGCCGCGTCCGTGCCGCCGGAGCTGCCCAACTTGCACAATCCGACCAGCGCTCGCACGCGAATCGAGTCGTCCTTGGACTGATACAATCTCTTCAGTATGTTCACGCCCTGACTTATGATCGCGCTGGCCTTGTCCTTCTTCGACGCGGCGGCGACGATGCATTCGCACGCGACTTTCTGCTGCATCACGTCGTCCGTCCCCGCCATTACGAGAATCATCTCGAGAATACCTTCCTTCGCCACCACCGCGTTCCCAACGTCCAACGGGCCCAGCAGTAAAGTCGTTATCGAGACTACCACGCGCACCTGATAGATCAGCCCGAAATTTCTCTTTAGTGTTATATTATCACTTTTAATATCTCGGTAAAATATAGCAGCGATATGGCGAATCATTTTGGCAGAATATTTGCCAAGTTACATTTCGAAAGAAATCGTCCGATTGATCGAGGTGTTTCAGCCATGGTACGTTTGAAACATTTCGAAATATAATCGTGTCCGAAGGAATCAAGTCGATGTACTGGTAAAAACGACACAATCATTCCTAAATTAAAACAAGTTAGAAACACTGCAATGTGAAGCTTTAAAGAAGAAACGAGTGCTCTTCATCCCAAGTTACAGCAATGGACGTACCTTGGATTCTATATCCGGCATGAGCAGTTTATCCTTGATAAATTCATCGATAGCGTTGTTGAACCTCTCCTTGGCAGCGTCGTAGTACATGTTCTCGTATATTCTAGCCAGGCACACGCTGGTAATGGTCCGCGTGGAAGGTGTAATCTCCATCGAGGACTCGTATTTGTATTCCTCCAATTCACTGGCCACCTCCATCAATCTCTGCAGACCGCGAAGCTCGACCAGCCGCTCCGCCCAGTCCAACGCGGTGTAATGAATATTACGCATAACGAGTTCTATGATGGCGTCTCTCGCTAAGCCAGTTATCGTCCTGTTCGTTACGCTGTACAGCAAGCACGACAGGATCGTGTCTATCTCCTTCTTGTACTTCTCGCACAGGGTCTTGTCGGGTTTCGAGCCGGGCTTGTTGTCCATACCGCTGTAGGCATTTAGTATGGTCTGAAATCCAAGTGTAAATAAGGATCTTCGATTCACGAGTACGATGTATTTCGATCGAATTTATATCACCTGTAAGCAATATTGCGACGCGTTGACTCTCTCTTTATGCTTGCTGTTTATCATCTCCAAGCACCAAGGCACACCGACGTCCCTTACGATGGATTCGGTCCGAGTAACGTTGTTCGTACACAATTCGGCTATGATGCGGATCGCGCTGCATATCACCTCCTCGCTGGTCTCGACCTTCGGAAGCTTCGTGATCCTGGATACGCCTCCTTCCTTGAAGATCTCCTCCGCGCCGGCCCTCTCACGTGCGAGCACGAGCAGATTATTCATAGCGATCTCGCGTTTTTCCCTGTCTATGCTCATGTTGAAGGCCATGTCCAACATTTGCGATACCTAAAAAAATATAAAAATATACATCACATTTTATATAATTTTACATAATTATTTTAAAAATTTTATAACATTTTATATAATTTATATTTGTACATATACACGCATACAATGCGTACGCGTGTACACACCTTCGAACTGATGCGAGAATTTTCCTTGTATCGTTCCTGTACAATCTCATGTAAACGCGCAAGTACAGGCTGGACAGATTTGTTGTTGGGATCGGATAGAACAATGTGCCTCGCGTCCCGATACGCTTCCTCAAACCTCTCTAACGCCTCTAATGCCTGACATCTACGGAACAACGCCTTGGGATCATTGGAGCATATTTTTAACGCGTCGCTGCAGTCCGCAATCACTTTCTCGTATTCCTGCAACTTCAAATAAACGGCAGCCCGATTTTTGTAATATATCGCTTTATCCGCGTTGTCTTCTTTCGTCAGTTCCACTGCATTCGTGTAGCAATCTAAAGCCTCCGACCAATTGCCCTTGTTGAACTCCTCGTTACCTTTTCCTTTCCACTCTTGCGCAGTCTTATCCGCTTTCGTCATGATGTATGATAATATATTCTGCAATATGAAATGATACTTTTTTTTCAGAATAAAAGGTGACAGATTGAGATCTGTCAATAAGTTGTTACTTATTTTGTTGTATTAATTTTCTTATAGGCTTCATGCTGCGCTAAAAATATTCAAAAGTACAATGTAAAGGATAAATTTTAACTTGAAGCAAACTTACCTGCAGTCTACCGACACAAGTGAATTGTTAACGAAAGTAAATGGATTTCTAGCGAATGATCCGCTTCTTTTGCGATATTCTTATCAGTGGCACAACCTGCAGAGAAGACCGGTATGTGCTTCAGTCAACATCCGTTCTCAGAATGATGAAATCAGGACTACTTGTGCAACCCGGTGTGGAACTATCCGGACGCAGAAACATTCGTGAAGGTTTATTTTCGGCTAAACACCTTCGACAAAAGTGCGAACTAAAAATAGACTTAATGATGCTTCATCCGATCATCTAGCGGCGCTTAATTGCGCGATTAAAAATCTGCGATTCCGAGACCGCTTTAGGACTCACGTGTGACTCTGTACAGAAGAAAACTATTTCATTTTCATTGTTAATTGTTATGCAAATTTTGCTTCGAGAGTGTGAAGATAATCCACATCATTCTCCTCTCATAAATATTAACAAATGTTTATTGTGGAAGTAGCATATCACATGATTCGTCCGCGTGAAATCTCAATTGTTAGGCTTGATGTATCACAAAATGGAAAGATGAAATTAACATATCTTCAATTGTGAACACACGTAGTATGCTAATCCATAAGCTCTATTTATGTCATATGCACTCCTAACCTCATGTCGCAGCCGCTCCCCCAAGTTTGCCTTATTAGTAGCTTTTAAAATCGTCGTACATTAACGCCCTCTTCAAGCATGACGACCAGATTGTGAAGCTATAAGCTGAGACGTAGTAAGTACGAATGGTAACAGGAGGAATGTAGAAGATTTCGAAAAAATACAATAGAACCGTTCCAAAATTCAGATTGTTATACGAATAGTGATTTTTTATTGGATCAATTGACGTATAAATAAAGTATTGACCCTAAAAGCGCCTAATATCATTTAATATTAAATGATGCTCTGGGAATATTCTTCGAATATCAGACATAATATTTTAATAATATTCCAGTAATATTATTGAATATTAAGTAACATTTCTGAAATATTAATAGATGGTTATACGCCCACCCCTAATAGTATTAAGAAAATAATATTATTTAATGTTATTGGAATATTATATATTTTTTTTAATATTCAACTCCATATATATAAATATAGATATCCGTATCTTAACACTTGATAGCATGTAGACATCTAACGGATATCTGAGGCCACCTTAAGATATCTTATGGTTACTGTAATGTCCCATAAAATGACGTCTGTAAGACGTCCCTCAAGATAAAGAGATGCTGTGATGAAAACTTCGAATTGGATTATGCGCGTCTTCTCTCTGTTCCAGAAAGATACAAGGCGAGGACCTTGGCGGAACGTACATAGTTCGCAAGAATCCGGGTTGACATCGATTTTATCTTCGCGCTATCTTCCAGAAAAATATCGTCGCCTTGGAGGAGACTTCGCGCGAAAGAAAAATCGTAAAAGTCCGGCATCAGTCCGGCAAGGCATCTTCGACTTCCTATCGCGAAAGAACCGGTGGACTTCGCATAAGAAAGATTTGCATGAAGGAGCCGGGACGACCAATATCCCTAAAAATCGCCAGCTTATCTGTCTCTCCTCATAAATCCTCGACTCGGAGGTCATTATTATTTCGTTTGGAACGCTTATCTCGTTACGTTACGACATCCCGTCGATCTGACAAGACGATGATGATGACGACGACGGGCGAGATCCATCAATACTGGGGATTGCGGGCGGTTTTTTTTCGCCGCCTCTTTAAGCATACATACATTTTCTCAGGAGCCGATCCACGATCTTCGGGCGCCCTTGCGTAATCGCACGGCGGCGGCGGTGGCTCGATAAGAGCAGCCGATTCCCTTATCATTTTACGACGGCGCTCGGCGGCGCAGCAGTTCGGGGCAGCGTGAAAAAAACGACGAGGCCGCACGGGTGGGATGGACAGAGAGTGCGGGTGAAGAGGCCATCTGCCAGTCATAACACAATACTTCCACGATGGGCGGTGTGTGCTATTTGCCGGGGTAATTAGCATGCGTCGTAGAAAAAAAAAATACAAATTGCACCACATCGCCGTCACCACCGCGCCGAAGTACGATTTTGCACGCTCAGGGATGCGATACGCACGCTCGCCATGCTCTCTTTTGACATCCGCGCGTAACCTGGAGCGCGAAGGAAGAGGGAAGAAGCGTGCGCACGCGTGATTTCTAACGAAGGTAGTTCTGTGCAGGATAAAAAAAAACTTCGTTACTCTAGTCCAAATTTGGATCCTCTAGTGATAAGGTTGGGGTCGGATGCGACCTCATTTCTTTTACAACGCGCATGCCCTGTTTCTCTTGAGGTCTCATGCGGAAATTTGGAACGACCGCTGGGAAGATTCTACAGTTTTCCCCTGCTTCTATCTAGGCATTATTAAGACACGTCCTCCGCTTAGGCTCTACACGGAAATATAACGTTCGTACAAATTAGGACCCGCCTTGGCATACCTAACTAATATACATACACGGAGAAATTTGGTTGCATTATTTGTCAACATAATCCATCGATTGTGATTACAAAAGCGACAAAGATACACGAGATAAACGGTAACAAAGATATAGTTTCTTATCACCGAGGTTTTATCTGCCATCTATCCGGTTCCGGAAACTGAAATTTCCTAACGGAAGTTGTCTAACGGTTAGCCAATCAATATATGCCATTCAGGGTTTTTTTTGCGTGTACAAGAAAACCCGCGTCTCTGTTACCGTCCATTGTTACGTCATCGAGAGATTCTTGATGATTGATGAATCATATCGGACTGAAATAATGAATGAATTGAGACGAATTTCAAGGATCCGTGAGAAAATGCTCCGTCTAAATTTGACGAAGAGGATGCACCTTGGTGTGTGGCATCCTCGACATACACAACGTCGAACTAGCGTTTAGCGTTCCCCGTTGCTTATATCGTCCCTTGATAAATTAACACGCTAATCGAGGCGCCGTTAAATACCTCAAAAAGAAGATAGAAAAAATAATCCACGAGACTGCAAAAATCCGCGATAGAGATATATTACTGGAAATTATCTTCCAATGTGCATAGTCATGAGATCAGAGTCTCTCTCTCCATCTCCACCCCTCCCCCCTTTCTCTCTATACTACAGATTTATAGATTTATGCAATTTCATTACCAAGCTTACAGTCCTGAGTCACGATAAAAATTGCAACATACTGATGACAAAATGGTTTTTTCTCTCAATTTTTGCTGAGAAAGGCAATACCGCGGCAACAGGCGGAACTTAGATTGCCTTTTTACGAGAGATTCACGCACCCGGCTCGTGACTATTTTCCAATATTCGACCAATATTCTATCACGCGCACGTTATTCATAATATGAGGTGCTGATCGTTGTGTACGAAAAAAGTACGCAAGGTGTCCTAGAACTGAATGAATAAATTTCACGAGCACGTAGAACGGATCGAGATGAACGAAAGAGTTCCGCATCATTTTGCAAGCAACATGCAAAATTCCGAGTTATTAATCATTGAAAGAGGCCACGCATAGAAGCTTCTTTAATTAATAATTCAAAAATTTGCGTGTTATTTGCAAAATGACAAAGGACTCTTTTATTCAATTTACATATTCACATAATTAGTATTTATGTAATTAGTAATTTATACAATTAATATTTAATTTTATATAATTTGTTAAATTATCGTGCAATCTTGTACAACTATTTCTTTCTTGTTACGTAATCGCAAGTCTAATATACAATTGCGATTGCATTTGAAAGCGTTATTATTAGATTACGTTACATAATACGAAAGTTTTTTTCTTCGAGACATTCTACGATAAAGTACCCACTGATCGCCAATTAATAGTGTCTGGGCGAGCAGGAAACTTCAAATCTTCGTTATCATGTTTTGACTGTCTTTTTTTGTCCAATTCACCCTGTCACACGCGAGACGCGATCCTCCTGACGTTCTCTCTCGCGAGGAGATATCTTGAATCGTGTTGTTCTCGTCTGGAAGTGATAAAAACGTGTCGTACGACTGCCGGCGCGGCCCTCGCCCTGCCAATTTCGTCAGCGATAACGCGAATCGTATGACACGCCGTACTCACATTCACGCGGGTGCGAAAATAAACCCTCGTTATCGAGCCGAAGCAATATTTTCACCGTGAAGTGAAATCCACAGCGCGAGGACCTCGATAGCAGCCGTTGTTACACACACACAAATACATACTGTATTTAAGTAAATATTACTTTTGTCTCAAGTATCTCACAAGTTCACAGCAACCTGTGAACTTGTGAGATTGTTCAATAACAATCACTTTTCTCAGCAATAGAATGATATTTTTCTCTGTCTAATAAATAGGCATTTCTGCTTCATTGTCCGGTTCCAGGAAATTCCTGGAAGTTCCTTGAAAATTTCGTATGCAGCCTCAATCCAAAATTTCGCATCGACCTATCCGACTTTAGCTCGACAAGGTTGCCTCGGCTCGACCTTCAAGAACGAGCTGATTTCTTCACGCTTCTTTACGTCTCGCGGCTGTCCCTTCGTACCTTCGCATCACCTGGCTCAGGTGCGCCCGTTGCGGAGTCCTCAGGTGGCGAGTACCTGAAGAGTGCCATGGCGAACGTCGGAGGAGCGCGCGCTGAACGGCGCTCGAGCCGCTCTATCGGGAGGTGTTGGCCATCAAAGGTCATCTCCGTCGCAAGGTTATCGGCTTGGATTTTTAAAAAGCCGCCGAGAGACTTTTCTACGGCATTCGCGCGGCTTAAGAGCCAGTCCGACGAAAACGTCGCCGGCAGTCGCCGACAACGACGCTCTTCCGTCGATACCGACTTATCTGTGCCGGTCCCGTCCTGGTCGATATTTCCAGTCCGTCTTCGTTCGTCGCCAGTCGTGCGGAAGACTGGTCTTTTTCTTCACGCGTTACATCGTACATACTCGGAGAAAATCTCCCGTAGGGTGTGACTCTTACGACGAGAAGATCCTCCCTGCGAGATACGATTTCGGACTTGGAGATTTCCGACGAAGATCCCTTGTAGGTGTCTGTGAACCCTTCGATCGGCGATGACGATCCCGGTGACGGAGACCGCGCTGGACCTGGAGAAAACGGCGATGGCGCGCTGCGCCCGACGCAGCCCCTTCCGCAGCTGGCCCGCCTGGCTCTACTTCGGCGTGTTCCTCGTGAGCTTCGGCGTCTTCTATATCTTCTGGTGCACCAATAACTTGCACGACTACGTGCAGTCGCAGCTACTGCTGCGCAACGGCACCGAAGCTATGTTCATGTGGCAGCATCCGCCGGTCGACGTGAAAACCAAGATCTACGTGTTCAATTACACGAACGTGGATGACTTCCTGCATTACCGGGCGGACAAGCTACACGTCGAGGAGGTCGGCCCGTACATTTACCTGCAAAAGAAGAAACGCGTGAACGTGACGGCGGGCAAGAACAACGACACGTTGGTTTTTCAAGAGGAGAAGTTCTACGAGTGGGTAGGCGGCAGATCGGAGGACGACGTTATCGTAGCACCGAATGTGCCGCTCCTGTCGTCCGTAGCGTTTGTCCAGGATTGGAATTTTGCGGCGCACGTCGGTCTCACTATGATGTCGACGTCCCTCAAAAAACGGCCATTTATCCATGAGAGGGCCGGCGGCTTCATCTGGGGATACGATGACAATTTCTTCAACATGGTGAAGCCGTTCGTCCAGCAAATCACGTCGGTCGAGAAATTTGGGATATTGGCCATGGTGAGTACACTCAGAGAATCGACTTGATAATAGCAGTTAAATCGCATTAGCTAGTATAAATTTAAATTGAATTGAAAATTTTATATATATATATATATTTTTTGTTTTTGTTTTTCTATTGGCGCATTTATTACGCATTTTGATTCTTTGATAGAATACAGATTAGAAGGAGAAGAAAAGCTACTAATTTTATGTTTATTCGATTGGAATAATTTCCGGTGTCAAACAGCGCTTTTACCTCTGCAACCTTCTGAAATGTCAAACTACTTGTTTTATCCACAATTTTTGTGAACAATATTAATATTTTTCACACAAAAATTTATTTTTCTAGTTAGCAAGCAAGGAATTTGACGTTTCAAGTCGCAAATAAACAAAAGTAAAAATAAATTTCAACTGGCACACACTCAAAACTCACGTCTGTTTTTGTTATTATCAACGATGCAACTGACGCGGGTTTATACTTGTTTAAGGTTATTTTAACAGCCAAGCGAAATGACATCATAAAAAATATCTTTTATAGAATAATGGTTCCTTAACATAATTCGATCGATAGATGAACCGTATTATAAAGCTGATCCTCGAAAGTCAATGAAATATAAAAACTTAAGGTGCGTCTAATAATATGGTCAGGAACTGTAAGCGCGTTGTTCTTCTTCTTGTCATTTGTCATTTTTTTTGATACTTCGTTATATTTCCTTACGTTCCCTCCTATCGAGAGAACGGACAATAAATTCGCAGGGATCGTAGACGAAATAGACGATTTTGCGATTTCTAATTTTAGATTAAAACAAGATTGCAATCGGTGATGCGTGTAAATCGCAAACCGTGATGTCCGCTTTGCTCTCGCATTAACGTGGAACGCATGTTCTTTTCGTTTGCAGACAAATGGTACCGACAAAAGTCGCATCACGATAAACACGGGAACGCGAGACATCACGAAGCTCGGCATGATTGAGCAACTAGACGGGATGAGCAGCTCCTACATTTGGGGTGATAAACGATGCGATAAGATCGAAGGCACCGACGGCACCATTTTCCCGCCCAATTTATTAGAGAATAACGACACCGTATATATATATTTTAAAGATATGTGCAGGACCGTACCCTTCAAATTTGACGGACATGTAACCAAGCACAGCGTACCTACTTTGAGGTAAAGATCGGTGCTGTGTCAACGATAATACGGAAATTCCGAGCGAGTTCACGTTCTCCATTATTGCACGCGCAATTCTTTTTTGTTTCAGGTATAAACCGTCACGGGATATGTTCGCGTATACGCATGAGAAGAATAAGTGCTTCTGCCGACAAAAAGGTTTCTCGAGAGTATGCCCACATAATGGGACTTTCGATTTATCTGCGTGTATCAAGTTGCCTATGGTAGCGTCATTCCCACACTTTTTGGATGCTGACCAATCCTTGACAAAATACATAGACGGTTTGCATCCTCGAGAGGAAGACCACGTAACCTTCCTAGATGTGTATCCGGTAAGTCGACACTAAATTTAATCTTGACTCGAAAGTTTTCTTTTCCACGAACATTAAGAAAATTCTCCTCTCGCAAATTGTATTTTTTTTAACTCTTTGAAATGGTTCTTCTCGTCAATAAATAAATATTTCTATGTGGCAAAGTCTCCTTTCCGGCAGCTCTCTACTTACAATTAAAGCGGAGAGGAAGAGGAGGAGGAGCGAAAAATCGACTTATCCCTATTGATTGCTTTTAGAATATCGCAGCTCCCATCGCCGGTTGGACGAGGTTTCAAGTCAACGTGAAGGTGCGAAAAGTGCGGACGGTGCCGCTCCTCGGGAGGCTCCCAGACGGCCTAATCCTCCCTATCCTCTGGTTGGAAACCGGAATAGACGAGGCCGACCTACCGCAGAATATAATGTCTCTACTTTACATGTTGAACGTCACCTTACGCATTGTAGAGGTGGTCTTGCAGTGGAGTAGCTTAGTAGGTATGATCCTCTCCATGGGCGCGCTGCTCGTTTGCTTCAAGAAGCATCGTATGGAACATCCAGACGTGGGCCTCCAAATGAGCTCGGTGGACCAGAACAAGCTACTCGAAATGTCCTAAATCGCGACAACGACCGGAACGAAGGAAGCATAGAAGGACCGGGCGAACGGAGACCGCTCGTTCCAGCAATATGCGTGTAAGGTTACAAATCTATCGCCGATATTCTCTGTAGCAACACTTGCTGAAAAAATGGTTCTCCTATCCGTAATTCCTTCCTTCATGCGATTATAGAGTTATAGATACCAGAACTTTCGGTGTCTTCTCAGAGCGTGATTGAGCTTGAATTATTTCACTAAAAATGGGTAGGAAAACGCTGACGGAAGGAGAACGCTGACGATTTGATTATCAGCCAGGCTGATACTCGACGTCAATCATGACAGCGATAACGAAGAGGATTTTTCTTTTTTTTTCTTCCTTTTCACTCGCACGGCCCGTTGGTAGAATAATCTTCAAGTTAACTCGCGACGAGCCGAAAGTGGAAATCGGACATCGAAGAGCCCATCCGTGTGGGAAACGTCGATTGATCAGTGCGAAGTGCACTACGGGGAGAAGGGAGAAAATATATGCATATCATAACGTTGACGTACTGCGTTGTAGTCGGGCGAACCAAAGATACACAGAGAGAGAGAGAGAGAGAGACATGCATACAAACATACACCTGTAACGTTAGTTGAGACTTGTCTTACCTGAGATACATAAAATTAAATCTTTTGTATCAAATTATAAGTATCAAAAAGCGACATTACATATCCCTGATAGTTTGCTTCAGTCGCAGCCGATAGCCCTTAATGTGGCACTTGAGGGACAGAACTTAACTTCTAGAAATTAACCCACAGAATTCAATGAATCAACTGACAATAACATTACGTCAACGTTGCAGTTTCCCACTTGATAATGTAAGCGCGATATCATGCTTGTTATACGAAACGCTGTTATGGTCGTTGAGTGGAAAATTGTAACACTGATGTAATGTTACTGTTAGTTGGTGTCCACCCCGGGAAACAACAAGTTCTCTCATCGATAGTCGTTGTCTTGTCTCACGTGAGATGTCCGGCAATTCAGAAGTTAGATCTGAGTTTTTCAATTGAAAGTTTATACGATATATACGTATATCTGAAATATTATGTTTGTAATCATTTGAAAAACTCACGTCTAACGTTGGAATTCAAATCCTCGGGGGATTGACGTCACTCGAAATAAGTTTCAAGTAACAGATATTAATACGGGTCTTAGATGTGAGCTTACAATTCGGAGACCCGAGTTTCTCACTTGAATCATAACGTGATACACGTGGCGTTGTATTGTCAATCGCGGTTCCACTGAGAAACTCGCAACTCCTAACTCTGAACTCGAATTCGCATATCTCATTTGAGACGAGTTGTAAGTAACGATTATTAACACGGACCACCCACGTACACACGACACGCATACACACACACGCCTTGAGCAACGTGGCCAAGCTGTGATTGAGACTTTAGCGTACGTCGAATAATGTGCAGTTACGTTGATGGCCGCGATCCGCCCCGCAATGTAGCGTTTTACACTCGTCATCGTTATTACCGAACGCGCCGGTATGTAATGTAGACGATCGTGAACTTAATCGCGATGACGCTTCACGATGTGCGGGCGTCAATCGATCGATCGAGCAACGTGCTCATTAAATTCGACTTAGGCGAGAGCCTCGACCTCTCTTAGGGTGCTAAATCTTAGTAGTAGTTAAACTTATTGGTAGTCTTTAAGTTTTTTTTTCACTGGGCTCTTGTAACTGTCGTAACTCTCGAAACAATTGTACTCGTGATATTTAACCGCTCAAGCATGTTTGTGTACTTCTTTTTTTTTAATAAAAAAATCTCAAGATTAGTTCTCCTGCATTCTCATTATCATCCTTTCTGCCCGCTCGGCCAATCGGAGACTTAAGTTGGAGAAAGAGAGAGAGAGAGAGAGAGATAGAGTGCGTTATCTCCCCGTCGATGAAACGGAAGTCTTTATCTCAGTGTATACACGGTAAAAAGAAGTCGCGTGTTTTCCATCTGACGCAGTCCCGATCTCGTTTTACGAGCATCGAATCTCTCGAATTGCTTTCGCCAAGTGCCAATTTTTGCCCGCTCTACTTCTCGGATATTTTCCCTGTAAGCGCGTAATATTCCTAGAATATTATACGAATATTATTCAATATTAAAACGATGTTCGTACAATATTCCAAGAATGTTATGTAATATTTCACGCGAGCGCATTTCGTTACGTCGCGCGGTACGTACAAGATAGCGGAAGAAGCGTGACCTTTCTCTCATTTTCCTCATTTAATCGCCACGCTCGATCGGTTTGTAATCGTCAGCAATCGTGTTCGTATCGAGAATTTGTTTCTTCGCAGCGCCAATGATAACCCCTGAACGCAACGCCGATACTTTCCTAAAAATTGAACAGTAAGTCAATTCGAGCGGCAAAATTTCTTTTCGCCAAAGCGGCAAAATTTGTTTTCGCGCGTTGTGTACGCAAGTCGACAACCATGTGCGCACGATAGCGCGCAACAATATCACGCGAGCGCGTGTCGTAATAACGAATCACGCGAGCGTGGCCAGGCTGATCAACAACAAATCGAGTCCAAGTCATCACCATCGAAATTTCCTTCTACCACATTTATTCTTTCTTTTCCGCCTCTCTTACACATCCACCTCGCGCACCTTCTCCGATCTTTTTTGTTCTCCTCCCCGCGGAAGGAAGGAGGGAGGGAGGGAGAACGAAGAGATCCGCGAAATTTGTCCGCTCGAAAGAGGAGGGAAATCTCACGGAAGCACGGAAAAAATTAATTACAAACAGTTCAAAATTAGTTATCCGTACGATATAACTGAGATTTTTAATTACCAGATTTCAGTTCTTAGCTGTGAGGGTTAATTCTTTTCTTCCATGCGTGACTATTTAGTTGCAACTGTGTGCGACTACAGTCGTAAGAATTAGCATCTGTAGCTAAAAATTAGATCTGACAATTGAATTTCAATTGTCATCATACGAGTAGCTTGTTTTGAACTGTGGAAGCTAATTCTTTCTTTTTTTTTTCGTGAGACAAAAGGGAAGAATTCGCTCGAAATCGGTTCCCCTCTTTCTCGATCGCGCGTCTTATATTTTCCTCCTCTTATACAAAGTTTTATATATATACATATATATATATATATATATATATATATATATATATGTGTACGCGCGAAAATGTTAGTCTAATAAAATACATATGCCGAAAAAGAAAATTACAACCATACACATAACGATATTACAGTGACACCGATAATCCGATAATTCGCGCACGCGCGCAATTCATTTGGCATCTTTTGATTTCTATCATACAAAAGTAAATTCACTTTAAATCTAATCAATAATACAATCTACGCACAGTTAATATTATTTATAATAACAATATAATAATAATAAAATATAATAGTAATACATGTGTACAAACGATTAACGGGAAATAGTACACTCGTGATAATTACATAATCATCGGTAAGACGATAACGACGGCCAAGTGTTGTATTTACAAAAAGAATTTCCCTCGATTTACTATTGCACCGCGCGCTGCGCGGATCTGTTCGCATCTCTCGCCGGCTTCCTTATTTTCGTCGTCGTCGCGACGACGACAACGCGGACCGAAGTCGCCGACAAGGCTTGGCCTCGGACGCTCAATCCTGGCGTCTTGGACGGAATATTAATTCGTATCATCTTCGATCTTGCATAAGTATTCGCGGCGATAATCGTCCGTATTGTGTCCCGCAATTAAACGACCCGATGTGGAACCCCCTCCCGAAATGCGACCCCGAATGACGGAGGGGGGAGTGTCTAATTAGCATTTAAGAATGTTTCGGCCGAAGAAGACGCCGACTGTAAATTTCAACGTAACGAAATCCCTCGTAGGAATGACTTAACCGCGCCGACCGAGTGTTTTTTTCCTCGTCGTCGTTGTCTCGATAATATCCGGTCAAACGTCGCACCGGAAGAAGAATCTCGCCAATAAACTTTGGATTCTCGACCTTTACTTGGCGATGATAAAAAAAAAAAGATAAAAAGAGATTCTCATAAATTCTGACTTTTGTCGAGGTGTGTCTTGCGATTCCGGGTGGCCTCACATTCGGACGGAGTCTGATTTCGAGCTTAGCTGCGCGAGTGGCTGCGACAAAATTTCGACAAACACGGATATCAAAAAATATCACATAGCATTCTTAGAATATTATAAGAATATTAATTTCAATATTGAATAATATTCATATAATATTCTAAGAATATTATGCGCATATATGGCTGTCACCGGGCCGGAGCGCGACAACCGTCCTTTGTAATTAATTTGTGGTCACGCGAGGAGCCGACTATCCGTAAAAATACGGGAACCGGGGAGGAAACACGCGTAATGCCCGTTATACGCTACGGATTAGGATTGAGATTGGATTGTGATTTGACGAATCTAAGCAAAGTTCATTGAACTCAAGTTTAGTTAAACTTGCTCCGATCGATCAATTTCAACCCAATCTCAATCTTAATCCACAGTGTATAACGGGCATAACACGAATAATCCAAGCAACTTTTTTCCATCGTACGTTTTTTGTCTTCTATCGGCGCAGCAGTTCTCACAGCGCAAGACAGAAAGAGAGGCTCGTCGTCGTCCTCTCTTCCACCTTCCCTCACTTTTCTTTTCCTCGCCGTCGCGAGAACAAGAGCTAAGTCCACGATGTCAAATCTCGGCCTGAGTTGTTTGTTGGCAGGATATAAACGGCTATCCTAGAGAATTTTGCAAGTGTTAGTAATTTTAATTAATTTTTCTGCCAGTAACTTTTATGCCCGGCCAACAACAACTCGGATCGAAATCTAGGAAATCGTGGACACATGTCCTAAGATACACGTGAAATACATAGATCCTAAAACAAAATAGTAAAGCATGCCCGTCGCCTAAACCTAAACGGAAGGTAATTAGATTATCGTACAAGTCCTCGCGACATCACTCGCGCGCAAACTCGCGTACGATACGCACGCGCGCGCCGATCGTCGCGCGAGCCGGGTGGACGGATAACGGTACGCGCTCTCTAAGTTTCTCGCAATGAAATCTCGCTCGAAACGGTATTCATCAATCCGATCTTGTATTCAAGATCGTCTCAAGCTCATCTTATGATCTTGTATAGGCCGTTTCATTGACTACATGGAACGAACAACTTGCTTGGTGAATCAGTTTTTATTTCAAATGTATTGCAACACCAATTGTTTTATTAATAGAACATTCTTATAACATTAAAAAATATTATGTAACACTCTTAGAATATTATAAAAATATTATTTTAATATTTAATAATATTCATATAATATTCTAGGAATATTACGCGCTTATAGGGAAAACTCCTGTGAAAGATTTCTGCTCGGCCTCATTGCTCAATATTATCTCAAGCGAGGCTTTTAACGAGGCTGAATGTTCACCGATGAGGCCGAATACGCTCGATCACGGTAACAAAGATATTATATTTTGTCACCGAGTTTCCATCTGGTTTTTATTCAGTTGTGAGAACTAAATTTCTTCCCGTGTGCGGTGCGCCTGAGAAGAAGAAATTAGATCATCTTAAATATAAAACCTGACTGTGAATACCGATCGTAGAGTGGCCACCGAGTTCTTCGAGTTCGAGCGACTTTTCACTCATACAGAATAAATTCTCCGTTCGGAATCGTCGAGCGAATATTGTCGCTTGAAACTTAATTTGGAACCGCGAATCTGATATACAATCTGATATTCACTCCGACCGATTGACATGTTCGGACGTCGGGATTCACTCGAAGCTACTCGAAAATGAAAACCTTCACTCTCGCTTGATATCGGTGTTACTTTCACACTATCGATTCGTGTGAAAAAACACCCCGCCATTTCTCATGTGTTTCGAGCGAGATCCCAGCCCGCGAGAAGTTCAGAGAGCGCGCGTTTCGCACTCTCTCTCGTCGATCCCCACGATCCTCACGCGTACATATCTTCTTACGTCTCATCCTACTACTTGGAGTGCTGGAAGGCCGGGTTCAGCTGGCCGTTCTTGGTGTTGGTCGCGTTCGCCGGCAGCGGATTGCTGAGGTGCAGTTTCTCCTGGCGCTTAGCAGCACGCGCCAGACACATCAGGGCGCCCAGCAGGATGATAACGCCGAGCGCCCCGAGCACCCCGGACACCGTGGCGCGGGCTATCGGCGGTAGTTCAACGGCCAGCTTCAACAGGGAGCGCATCTGCGGGGGAAGCTCGTCAACGCACTGCGAACAGAAAATAGAGAAAGGCTCGTCATCGAGGTGTTGTGACCGAGTGTGACCTGAGCGGAGGACTTTCCGGTGAATCACGCATCGTGCTGTAAAATTTTATTATTTCACGGGGTAAAGACAACTGGGAGTTGGTGCAACTGAATTTTCTGTTGCCTGAGGAGGGGGGGGGGGAGACCAGGTGAAAACTCAGTTTGTAGGAACAGGAAGATCCCTGTAGGAAGTTTCGACTTTGTAAGGGACTACCTTACAGAAATGTTCCTCGCTGATTTGGATTTGAAATATGTCGTTGGACAGCGAAGAAATATTCGAGCTATATTTCTTCTACGCGCCTATATCTCGGCGTTTAAGGGTCGAGCAACAACGTCCGTCGGAAACGGAGGAATCCCTTTCATTTTCTGCGAATATCTCCCAAACTATGGGGTGTACAAAAAAGAACGTATCCGGACAAAACGAATGTCCGAATACTTGGAAGCCGCGTCAGGTTTCGTCTCCTCGTGAATAATCAGCGCCACGCGAGGTGGTCTGCTCTCTTGTTTGGCTACGTTACTGAACGATGGAGTGCCGCGTGGCGCTTACAAATCGTCGTCGTCGTCTTCTCGCTGGCCGGTCTACAGGTGAAATTTTATTTTTCCCTTCCGCCCGACGACGACGACAATGGCGAGAACGTGCCTGTTGTTCTTGGTTTGCGCGTTCGCGAACGCGTACGTTTGAATTACCGTGCACGTAATGCCGGTATCGACCCGCGCGCATTTAACCCGTGATTCATATTAATGGAACCTCCTCTTGCGGGCGCGGCCGGGACACCGGACTAATAAAGAGTTCGACGGCGTTCGCGCGCGCGCGATGCAACGTCCTCCGGCGTCGGGGAGAGCCTCGAGAGTGTTTGTCCACCGCGTGAAAGGCTAATATACGCGAAATCTGGTTTGACCACTGGTTCGCTAATTCCACACGCGAGAACGAGAAATCGATTTTTTTCGTTTATTTTCGTCAAGCTGCCCGCCGATGCGGCGCGTTAAATTCGCTGCAGAAATAGAGAGAGAAAGAGAGGATGAGAGAGAAGGAGAGAGAGAGGGAGGGAAGGAGGAAGAGAACAATTTTTTCGCTCTTCATTTCGAGGACTTCGTCTACCATCGTTTCCTCTTCATCTCCGGTGGATGGAAACGCCGGGGCGGCGTGCCGAACGCGCAAAATCGGCGCGCTTCCTCGCACTTATAAACGCGCGCGCAAGGAAAAAGGAAAAACGAGCGACAAAAAATCGCATACACATGTGCGCAGCGAACATCTCGCGTCTTACATCGATGCCGCTGATTAGTATAATATTACTGAAATCTAGACAACGTTAGCTGATCTAACGATAGAACGCCATGAACGCTTTTCTTACGGCGTTTTTTCTTTTCTTTTTTTGTCGTTGAAAACAGCGCGATCACGGGCCATAAAAAAGTGGTCATCCTTGCTCCTCGGTATAAATATTTATATTCCTGCTGCTTGAAGTGCGAATACGATACAGCCGCGCTGTTTTTCCGTTCGATGCGATTTAGACGCACGTTTAGACTAATAATTTCGGGGAAACGCGCTGATTCACACACGGTGAGTTTCGATAAAAACATGAGCTCTACCGACTGCGTCATCACATAATTGCCGAAAGCCGCGTCGCGACTTGATCATCGAATCGGCTTCCGGATCGGCCCGATGATTTGCATAAAAAACTTCTCAATCATCTGACGCGAAAGACGATAGAAAAAAGGGAAGAAAAAACGAATCCTTTCCGAGCCGAGTCGAGGACGTCGACTATACTCGTTATTGTTAATTATTTGCGAGAGATACAATGATATATACAGAGTTTTCCGCATTAAAAGGTTTCATTTTGAATTATTAGAAAACAAAGTTCTTTTTTGGAAGAAGTGGTGATATTGTTGTTCCAATGCAAAGTACAGAGACTGTACGATTAAGTGCGGAACACGATATCTGATGAATGGCCGCCTCGACTTTTTTTAACAAATGGTCACTTTTTCGAGGAAATCTCGCACCACGTCTTTACATCACTAATTTGACCCAAACGCGAAATTTTCACCAATTTTGTAGCGAATTTTCACAATTTCCGTACGTTGCCGAAGAGTATATCGTTCTTTTTTCGTTAACCGTATACTTATTGCCTGTTAGCTGTGTTAAGGAACGATAGTTCTATTTTTAATGGGTTAAAAGTGGCGCGAAAAATTTAAAGGTGAAACCTCTTAATGGAAAACTCCTGTGTATAACGCACTTAAGAGACGTTTACCGCGCGTAATGAGAGAGACAGACGTTGCTCTTTGTATCATTATATGTTATTATACAATTATTGTCATTACGGCAACTTTATATAGAAGAGAGACATCGATGAACGACGCGCCTGCGCGGATAATCGTCCTCGGATCGGACAATTACGCTGCAATGAGCTCGCCGCAACGAGCGCTCGCTCGCGCTTATACTTACATCCTCGAACCACATAATGGGAAAAACGATGTCGGGGAACGAGGCGACCTGCTTGATGTCTCGCACCTGGCTAACCGCCAGATTTATCTGCACCCGTGCGCGCGCTCTCATAGCCGTGCCCATTATCGGCTGCACGTCGATGTAGAGCTGGTGCTTCTCGGGATCCGGCGGCGATATGCCCGTCACGGCCTCTCTTAGAGCCGGGTCAGCTGTGAAAGAAACGAGAAAGAAAAACGTGCGTGGTGAGAAACGAAACGAATGACAAGCGAGCGAAGAAGAGGCCAATTGATCGAAACTGATCACCGGCGAAAAGCGTGATTGTTGAAAAGAAAAAACAATTTTTCAAATTGATCTAAAGAAACGTTTTCAAATAGGAATCTACTTAATTTGACTTTTAGAATATTATGAGATATGTTAAAAAATTCGTGATATTGATCTGCACTAATCTTCTCTCTCTCTTTCTTTCTCCTTCCCATCTTATCGCACCTCAAAATACGAGGTTGCTTTCACCTACGTTGCTGTGAAGCGATTTTAACCCAACACTCAGCAAAATCGCTTAACTCTTTCCGTCGACTCTGCCGTCATTGCCCCGTTGTTGCCTCTTGTCCTCGATAACTTTGTAAATTTCACCTACTCTGATGTCTTCAATTCCCAAAATATAATATCTACGCATCATTCTGCACAAGCTTGATAAAGTTCAGCTGTCGCCTTGACTTTAGAATGTTTTCTTGAAATTCTAACTTACTCTCTATCTCACTCTCTCTCTCTCTGTGTGTGTGTGTGTGTGTGTGCGTGCGTGCGTGCGTGCGTGCGTGCGTGCGTGCGTGCGTGCGTGTGTGTGTGTGTGTTACTTTTATACGTTGTAAAGATTACTGTTGTTATTATTTTTGTTACATAAATTGTTGGGCAACCACAAGAGAGCACGAACGCCCCCGATAAATAAACTTCGATAAGATTGTATTTGCAGCAGTCGTATAGCTTTTTCGAGACGATAATGTTACGCAAAATGGTAACAAACATGAAAATAAACATTTGTCGAAAACAGTTCGATCAGAACAGTTTTACTGGCGCGTAGTAGATATACCAAGAATCTTTGCTGTGTTCGGACACTCTCTAGAATACAATAGAGAAGAATGTTTGGGGCTTAGAAATCGCTGTAACAATATTGTTACATTGCCGTGTGCAGGAATATCAAATGAGTAAAGAGAAAAGATAAAAAATGTTCCATGCATCAAAGGAAATGTAGAAAATTATATATTTTGACAGGACCGTAAAGGTGCTTGCGAATCTCTCTCTCTCTCTCTCTCTTTTCGATCGGCATTTTTTTTCACACATTGCTCGGCCATTCAGTTCGGGAATCACCTGATCATTTTTCATTGTTTTCTTTTTACGTTTCAATTATCACGCGAATCCAATGGAACGGCGATTTATATCCGCACCGACAATAGTTCTTCTACCCGACACGGCTAATGAACAATGGAAAAGAAGGAAAAGCCGGAGAAGAAGAAAAAAGATGCAAAAATCAACGTAGACGCTACGCTCATACTCTTACATAATGATGTTATTTCATCGTGTCAAAAGTCACTCTGTACGATTATTCATAACACACGGATGTAATGCGGCGCATTAAGTTAAGCGCTTAATCGCCGGCCGAGCGGTCCAAGAATCGCACTTAAGACTCTTTAATGTTGTCTTTCAAAACGCGAACCATCGCCAGTTACACGCAAATACAATTACACGGCAATGACGTCAAAAGGCGGAATTTGCCGATCTTGTTCGCACCTTTTTGCGCTCGCGTTCGTGATTGACGGACTTCCACCGTCCGTCACCGTCGCTTTTACGTGAGAGAGAGACGTCGTTAATTATCCACGATTAATCCACTTCAGACGCGTCATGCAAAAATGTAAACGCGCGGCGAAAGGAGCCGAGCGAGTATTATTGTGGAAAACTTGACGAACTTACATAAAACTCGAGATGCTCGATCCTTCCTTTCACGTCGTCGAGAGACACCCGGTCGCGAATTCTCCTCGAGGGGAATTTGCATCTATATTATTTTCTACTTAATCCGCCAGGTCTTATCCACGCACAATCCGCTCAATACATTCGGAATCGAATATCTCCCGTGTGCCAATGGCATGCGTGCATTGTCGGCAGATAACGCGTAAAGAATAATTCATAAGTCGCCATACAAAAAAAAGTAATTCATAAATCATTGGTGTAACTGAATTTTTCGTTGCACTGAGAGAAAAATGTACGATATTTGGTATTAAGTGTTCACAAATTTCCGGAAAAATTACCTTTGAGAAAAAACCAAGTTTCTTCGGAGTTTTCCGGAAAAACCCCATCATTTTGGAAAAGATACTATTTTTATTACTAGTGGTAGACGCGTAAACTGCGTCATCGGTGAGATCTCGGGGGCTCTTGAAATCCGGAAATCGAGAGTAAAAGCTACATCTACACGGGAGATTTGTACAATACGACAATAAAGCGACGGGAGAGTCGGTGTAATATTTCGTGGGAGAATCACGCGGCTTTCCGCGGCGAACAGGAAGAAAAGAGAGAGAGAGAGAGAGAGAGAAATAGATAGAGGGATTGTGCGCTTACGAGGAGAGGAAAGAAATCGGGGCCTCGTGGTAAAACCGACTCGAGATTGTACTCGGCAGTCTCGCGAAGCCGGAAGTGGCGCGACAGGTAGGTCTCGCTTACGAAACCGGCACGCATTGCAACGATCTTCGCGAAACCGGCCGACCGACCGATCGACCGACCGACCGATCAGACGGTCGCTTTTCCACGTAAAGAACGGCGAGATGGCGAGACGTCAGGTCGACCTACAGCTCGTTAGCAGCATCCAGGAAGTGGCGATGCGAACGATCGTGTGAGCGGCGCGAATCTGCACAGGAGAACCGTGCGAGAAACCTCTACATAGAGAGCGACGCGTCGTGCGCGAAATATTAATATAGAAATAATTGCAACACGGATTATATGTGACGCGAATTGCGTAATAAGCCGATACATTTTAGAATCGCGCGACCGATCCGGACGGAGATCGGTTCTCCGCTGACCGACGTCGATGAATTACAGATCAGGCAACGGTGTTACGTCAAGAGAATCGAACAATGTATATCGCGTCATGATTGAGGAAATTCGCGCGATACCAGTTCTAACGACAACAACAACAGCAGCAGCTGGGAGACGCGAGATTCGCCGTCGCTTGCTCAACAACTACGCCATCTCCTTCTTTCGCATTGGTTGCATGTTTCAATGATCGAGGTATCGAGCCCCGAGTCTTTGCTCTTTCTCTCTCTCTCTCTCTGATCGTAGGTAGTTTCCTAGTAGTTGCAGACGATTCATCAACGGCGCTCTCCAGAAAGCCATGCGCGTGCTACTTACCAAGGTAGAAATGCGGGAAAGTGAGGAGAACCGGCGAGTCGTACTGGCACAAAGAGACGTTGAACGTTCCTTCTGGCGCGCAAGGAGGCCCGGCCGGGCAAAAGCACTGCTGCGACGGCAGATTTTCCACCGTGGTGAAGACGTTCGTCGGAGGCGAGAATCTGTAGCCGGGAACATCCCCCGCGGATACCACGTCGTGCTGAAGGAACGTTCGGAATTTTAGTCGAAGATACGACGATAGGAATCAAAGCTCCTCCTTATTGAAACTTAAAAATAAACGGATAAATACAATTCATCCTTTCGTTTTAATGTTTTCGTTATATTTTGATAGATTTTAGTGGGAACGTTAGAAATTTCGATAGGATCTGGAGATTCGAACGGGACGAAGAGAAAGGAATTAAAAGACGAAATGTGTCGAGGAGCGCCGGCAAAATCTAGATCTGGACTCGATGCGACAACAAAGTTAAGAAGAAAAGGAGACGCTTTTTACCATAGACTTATGGTGAATCGATTATTATCACTATTATTCTAAATTCCTACCCGAGATTTTTCTCTTCCGTACAGCGTGAATACCGCATTTTACTATCAATCAATCGCGTAGGCTTTAATTCATCTCATGCGAAACAAATAATTATCTACACGATGTAACAACGCAGTAGGATCGATATTACTAATACCAGAAACATTAATTAATAAAAAAAGCAACAGACACGTGTAGGTTCCTGAAAAACGAACATGTTCTTAGTTCTTTCTCGTAATTACACTCGTATCCTGTGAGATCTCACCGGAAAAATTACTCAGAGCTCGACGCTTCGATAAGATAATTATCCTTTATTCTCGTTTACATCATAAAAACAATGAATATTAGTTGCGACTAATGAAGCGTACCTGATAGACCAGCGGCAACGTCCTGCAGAGGTCCTTCTCGAAGACTTTTAGCACCGTCTCCTTGGTGATGTGCGGCGGGAATATGCTGCCGTCGGTGCCCATCACGGAGTCGCATTCCTGCGTGGTCCAATGGCCCAAGCCATCCTTACCATTCCATCTGTCCATCATTCCGAACTTGGTGATGTCGTTCGCACCCGTGAATATCGTGTAAAGGTCCGGCATGGTGGAGTTCTTGCCGTATAATAGACCGAACTGATCATACGGCAGCTTCTGCTCCTTAGGCACCACGTCCTTGGCCAGCTTCAGCAGAGGATCTTCGTAGCCCCAGAGCAGCTGGCCGACCGACACCTCAACAAACGGCTTGATCTTCAGGATGTCCATGATGGACGCCATCGCCAGACGCAGGAATCGGGCGGCATGCTTCGACTGGCTGGTGGCCGATAGCATAGGAACATTCGGCACAACCACCAGATCCTCCTCAGAGCCGGTCGACAGCTCCTGAAATTCCACAACGGGAGAAAGAAAGAAATGAGAGGCCCGGCTTGAGTCATTAAGTCAAGCAAGCGGTTTGGACGAAGGGGGGCTTAAAATAGAAGATCGTGAAAGTGCACGACGAGGGTTCGGAAGAAATTTGTAGAAAAGAAGAGAGAGAGAGAGAGAAAGGTGAAAAAAAAAGGAAGAAAAGAAGAGAGTGAGAGGTCTTTAGAAATAGGAGAGTCCTGCATTAGAATTTCAACAAAAGATGTAAAACTTGAAGAGTCGCAACATATGAGAAGAGGCAGCTGTAAGCTGAAACTTGAAACATTAACCGCGTAGCAGCGAGTAAAAAGTTTGACGTAAGTCGTAATGTAAATAACTTCCGCGGATTTATGAATATTCCGATTACGTTTCCGGCGAGGCAGGAACGCTCATGTTTTCTCTCTTGCTACTGAGAGTCGTATTAGTACGCCCGGCTATGTGTGGAAGCGTTTCTCTGACGCGCGTAGAAAGTCACCTCGCGGTGATTCCGATGCGCGTACAAGAATAGCTCGCGCTCGGCCGCGCACAAGGAGCACACCTATGGCTGATTTTCAAATAACACGGAGAGACGCGTGCGCGATTGCCATTCAGAGCACCGCGAGAGATTCTTGCTGACTCTTGTTTTTTTTCATTTTCTTTTTCTCAGTAACCGGTCGATATTCCGGGTGTCCGCGTTTCTCGATAAACCGACGATCGTCGATTACGCGCAATACATCCCGAGCGACCGAGAGACGTGCGTCGTTTCGAATGATAATCAAACACTTTTTCCGCGAGGTAGCTTCTCGCTGCTTGCTACTTTGTCTCGGAGGAAACGTGCCTCGAGTATGTTCGTGCAGTGGAAAGGTCGAGCACCCTTCGCGTTTTATTTTACAAAACGCACTGAGAGAAATTGCAGTCATTTTCGGCCTCAACTACTCTTCCTTGTGGTTTCAACCGCAAAAATAGTAGCAGCGATGTGCATATGAAGTTATCATCACTGACACTGTGATAATATTTACTAGAAAAATTACACTATCATAATATTTATTAGAAAAATAGTTGTCCTGGTTATAATATCTCTCATCGTAATAATTAAAATCGTGATGATAAATTCCATTGTAACCTTCGGCACTAATTCCTGTATTACTAGAAAACATAGTAAAATTGAAAAGATTGATGTATATATATATATATATATATATGTATATATATATATCAAGAAATAGCAACAAAAACCAAAATCAGGAAAAAATTGCTGATATCTCTATTGAAGTAAATAACCAATACTTCAGAGAGTGTCAAAATATAAATTAAAAAGAAATTAACGAGGCAATATGACGCGTTCGGGAATGTATTTGAATTACACTCAATACGTCAGTAATATCGATACGACAACGCGTGTTGAAAGGAGACCGGCTGCTACGGAAACCACTGTATGTGCTCCAGAAATTATCGTGTGGTCGATTTGCCAAACAGTTAAGACCCGGATCGTTGACGTCGCAATTGACTAACGCCGTAAATCGCCGTTCCGCCGGGCCCGGGAACTTACCGGTGCGTAGACGAACGTTTTCTTGACCTTATAAGTAACGGTCCCATTGTCGTTGAATTTGATGTCCGTCTTTTCCCAGTGCTGCGTGTAAACGTACGGGCCCAGCTCCTGCAGCGCCGGTTTCTCGCCGTTGTTCAGGAACTCGTCGGCGTTCGTCACGTTGTAAATGTAAAGCTGCATACGGGGCACCACCGGCGGCTCCTTCCACCACGTGTACGTGCGACCGCCATCCCGTATCACGAGCTCCTTGTCCAGGACCAGGTCGATAAGATTCGGAAATAGTATTGCCAGAACGACGGCCAGGATTATCAACAGGACCCCGATCGCCACGGCTGCCCCTGAAGAGAGGAAAAGCCGTTGAGAGAGGTTGTCAAAGACGAGACATTCTCGATATAATTACTATAATTGAGATGCTAATTAAGATATTCCGAGTGGTGGCAGCTTTGGATAGAGGAGAGAGATTCGACGATAGCGCGCGCAAAAGAGAGACGTGATTCCGAGAATAAATCCAATGCTCGCAATCCTGTCTCTCTCTTGGTTATAACGAATGCAAAAGGGACGAAGAACCAACAAGAATTTAATCTCGTATGTAAAATGAGATAATCATCTCGTTTCGAAATGAAAGCTACATCCTATATCTCTCGTATCTTCGTACTTTTGGCTCCTTTTTGTTCTTATTCTCTTAATATATTCGTTTATCGCGATTTATTTCACGAATGATCCCCACAGACTATATTATATTTGCCCTTATACAATCATATCAAATAGGATTTTTTTGTTTTATATATAGAGTGTAGAAAAGAAATGATGTTGTCGCACATATGTGACCCTGATATGGTTCACAAAAAAAATCACCGATCTTACTTGATCCGTTGATTGACGACTGATTGTACAACAATTGCACTTCAGACAGATTCTCGCACTTTGTCCTTCACGTGTTTCTTTTTTTTTTTCTTCTTACATATATCATCTCTCATGCGGTTTCGATTACGAAACTCTCGCGCGACCCTCGCGTCCTCGGTTCTTTTAAATTCACGTATTCCCGTCGAGTTGTCAAACAACGTGACGTGATGCGCCTAGTTAGCGACGGCCAGCAGGTAAACGCGGTCATTTTCGCCGATCGATCGATCAGTCGATTGCGTCATAACCTTCGACCGAGGTCGATAGCCAATGATTGATTAGTGGGATCGTCAGGACGCGATCAGAGAGCAGCAAGGTCGACCGGTTTTGGAAACCTTTAGGCCGTCGTCTCCTTGAACAGTCGTCTTCCTTTTTGGAAGGTGGCCGGCTGCCGATGGCGCTGCAACGCGAGTAATTTTACGCCCGGTCGTTGTAAGCTGCGTTCGCGAGGCGAAACAATCGCCGAGCAGCATAAACCGGTCGCAGGCACTTTGCGCCTTTCTCGTAAATATTTATCCTACGCCGTGCTGTGCGTTATTATTTATACCGCCGGCGCGTTTAACGCGGAGCTGCGCAAACGCACGCAGGGCGCGCACGCTTACTCATTTACGCGAGTTAACGCCCGCGACTGGAAAATCAGCGAAGAATAATGCTAAATCGCTAAAATCGAATCGCGAGAACTTGAAGACTTAAGCGCGCGTGCGAAAAAGAGATGGCGAGAAATAACGGTGAGTAAGAGCGCACGTGGTCGTAATTTTACATAATTATTCCGAGTCGAAGAAAGCTCCGCGTGCAAGGCCGGTAGCGTCGTAAAAGGTCCGTTTATGGAGGTTTATTTTATGGCGCGAGATAAACGATGAGAGAGAGATATTTTCCTTGACGTTTTCGTTAGAACCTGTCCAGATTTCGTCGTTGCCTCATCGATCCGATTTCACTTCCCATATTTATATTTCTGATATATTTAAATATGCTATGTTTATCATCTCAAATATATTTATATATATTTATTTACTATATATATTTACATATATGTTGCTAGATATAACAGCTGTCATATACATGAAGATTAAGCCATTCTGAACCAAAAAAGAAACATTCACCATTTTGCAAGTAATCACGAAAATTTTTTACTCATTAATTAAAGAAGTCTCTATGCATGGATATTTTCAATAATTAACACAAAATTTTGCGTAGTTATCTGCAAGATAGTAGAACACTTTTTCGTTCATATCGACTTAAACTAGAAGTATACGACGCTTGGCATGACAGTTCGCGCGTCCGAAACGCGCGTATATATAAATTTGTATCCGTTACGGACGTCCAAATAGGTTGGTGGAGCGAGCGCCGATTCAATTGCCTACTCGGTGGAGAGTTGACGCACTGGACAGTCGCGCGGCGCCGTACGCCACGTGGGGGACCCGTCCGGGTCGAAAGCGCCCTCGTGGATGGTACGAGAGCGTACTGACGCTAAATGGCGGCGGCCTTCACCGAACGAGCCCTTTCGTCCCTTTCGCCTACAGTCGCGGTGCCTGTAGGAAAGGCTTGATATGCGCGCTACGAACGGTCGGCGGTTCGCTGTTGCGCGAAGGGTGCGCGAAATACCCTTTAGTATGGGTGTGGGCTTGACGCTTAGTTCCCCCGCGCCCCTTCGGGCGGAGTTGGAGTTGCGCTCCTGGTGACCTGTTGTCACCGAAGGAGCCCTTCCGGATCCTCGGTGCACGCACGGTGCTTGCGCGGGGAGGCTTCTTGTCCTGCCTCGTGGTTGAGTCCCTCGTCGGTCCAAGGTGGTGCCTCCAGCGACCCACCTGGCCAGCGGTGTGACGTGCCGAACTCGAAGGTGCCTGGATCTTGTGCAACCCGCCTTGCCGTCGGCGTATGTGTCCTGGTATTCGTCCCGCGAGCCGTCCCCCCGTTAGCGACCCACGTCGCTGACGGTGTTCCCCGCTGCTGCTCCTCGGTGGTGGTAGGTCAGGCGGGCTGCAGTGACCCCCACGACCGTTGTAAATCGGGCTGTTCTGATATGGAGGACTTCCGTGATCCGCGAGGAAGGTCCCTCCTCGCCCTCAGCGACCGAACGCTCCCAAAAGTCTCCTCAACCCCGAAGGTAGATATTAGAGATCCCGGAGTACCCGGCCTAGAGACGAGTTGCCAAACCTCGCGCTAACACGGAGTCATAGCGACCGGACGCTGTTACCGAGGAAGGGTGGTTACGCGCTCAAGGAACTGAAAGACACACACTAGAGAGGGATCTCGCTACACGTATGCTCACTATTCTGTCGACCTGAGTGTTATGGCAGACGAGAACGGTCTCTTCTTTCCAACAAAAAAGGTGTTATGCGCCCCCCCCCCCCCC
>NW_014556140.1:82467-83257 GCF_001313825.1 Dinoponera quadriceps
AGCGCTCTTATATAGCCGCGAAAGAGCTATCTCACTCGCGGGCTAATCAATCGGGCGCCGCGCCGCTAGCTGCGGCGGCGAAGATCCAGCGCGCGCGAGATTTTCTCGCCTGTCGCGCTGCAACCCGGCGGTTGGCCTCGCTCGATCCGCAACAGTATCCACCTCATCTCATTCTCGACATCTCATCTTCGATATTCCCACTTTGTTCCACATCAAATACCCTCTTTATTTGATTTACCCTCTCTCATCGTCAGAGAATTAAACTTTCGTAAAAGTCGATCTTCCATGTCAGAACCAATCTTGACGGGACGGAAGAGGATCTCGCCGCAGACCTTCACCTCGTTTGACAGATCGACGAAATTCGAGCGACCGCAATCGAATCGGCGACATCGGCGGGGGAGGGGGACGCCCGTGTGATCAGTCTAGTTTCCATCGAGATCTACAATGTGTGCCAATGCACATCCCGTCTCTCTCTCTCTCTCTCTCTCCGCGTCTCAAAACGCGCTATCACAACGAGAGATTTCGAAAATCCACGTCGACCGGCCGACCGACGAGGCCGGCCCGAAGAAGACGGCCCGAAGAAGAGTCGAGGAGAAGAAGCATCGGATTTCAATTACAAGTGAAACCGTACTTCTCTGCCTCCGGCGATCTCTCTCTCGTGCGCGCGCTATTACATATCTCAGCTCGGCATCACGATAACGCACGAGCGATCCGCTCGAGATCCGCCGGCGCATCGGCGATCGACGCGCTCGCTTTCTCCGCGAGGCCCGCCCGCGTGCAGCCCCCCCCC
>NW_014556140.1:83357-239610 GCF_001313825.1 Dinoponera quadriceps
CCCCCTCCCATCGATAGCGCCCTGACGTCCTTTTCCCATCGATACGTCTCATCGATTCCTCCGTCCTCGCGAGATTACGAAATCACGCCCACGCGGCACGCAAGCGGAAGAAAGTCGGCCCGTCGGTGCGTCGACCACGCGTGCATCCTCGGCGGCGCGTCGGCTCGCTTTCTAACAGGACGACCACCGTCCGCGGAAGAAACCGCGCGCTCCTGACTTTTCTTTTCCCGCTTTCCACGCGCGTATTTTACTTCGCGCTCCCTGCGGGGAGCGACTTTGCGCGCGCGCGACAACGCAAAATCCCCCGTCGCCGGAACAGAAACGTGCGTTCGCGACACAACTAATGTGCGTCACACACCCCGATTAGGCGACCAACATGTTTGCTGGGAGATTATAGCGGCTGGTTTCAATTTAATTCGCACATTGTTCGCGCTGTAAAAGCAGTTTGTTGGAATTAAAAACGTGATATCGAAGACCGATTTTTTGCATAATGTATATACGTAAATAGTGTCAACTTTAATTTCAATTATCTCTCAGCTTCGGTACGGTCGATATTTTTCTAATTTCACGCGTGTGTAGACTGTATCTCGATGCGCTGTTAAAATTTAGAAGAAGATTTCTAGAGAAAGTAAATTCACGGATCAATTAGCTTAATGCGGCTGAACGTCCGTACGAACATTCTCAGTCGCGGTAACCGAAATATCGCTTCTCATCGCAGAGTTCTTTCATCTGGTCCCTGTTCAGTTGCAGAGTTTTTCTTTCGTGTAACATAGTATGTAATATTGTCTCGCGAAATATGTCGCTTCGCCTTCGAGATTTTCCCAGAACTTTGAGTCCAATAGAAATAATAGAGAGAAAGAATGCAGAAAATCGGCTCGCGCAATATTCGCCTTCCATTTTCACGGATAGCATATATAATTCACGCCTCCAGCTAGTTGCTCTCTGGATCGCGTAAAATTCGAGCGGGGAAATTTCTCCTGCTTAGAGGCGTGTCGGCCGCGACCACGTTTTCGAGTACTTGACCTCCATTTTCCAACTAACTTCGTGAATGGCGCGCGATGACTCCGCGAGGTTATCACGCAGCTGGAACAACGAATGGCCACGATTGACCAATCGTGCATAATATCCAAATTTACCGCTATTTTAAATAAAGTCACTCTCATTTAAAAACTTAATTTGCCGCTATTATAAATAAGTAAGTTCTCATTTAAAAACTACCATTCGAACGAAACTCCGGTAAACGGAAAGCTCCTTCGTTCGTTACCAGAAATCTCCCGATGCAGTCGGCATACGTTTATTCTGGAACACCCTGTATAATTATAATATAATTTTAATTTTTCTCTTTCTCTCTCTCTCTCGTGAAACTGTTGACTGCTCGACGTCAGAATTTAATACGATTAATGTAACACAATTGAAACATTTAATTCCAAATAATCACCGATACTCCTTCGTCGTACGTAATGTAAAATCGCGGCCTCGCGATTGGAACAAACGTCGGCACCGGCTTCCGCGTAAACCTGTTGTCACAGAAAGTCGATTACTAAATCGCATTTACGCAAGTGCGCTCTGAATTCGCGAGGCTGGACTGCACATTCCCGGTGACCGGCGTACATACCCTCGTCGGCGAGCGAAAACCGGCGCGTAAGCGTAAAAATCGGCGCTCGCTCGCGGATTCTTGCGACAGCGCCGCTTTATACGCCGCGTGTGTGCCGGCCAATCGCGCGGCAAAGTGCTATTAATGTTTTCAGTCACGTAGAATGAGACACCGGCGGGACCACGCGGCCTTCGCAGCAGACGGTCCTACTTTGCGATGTTCGGCAGGTACGACGAAGTCATCCCTCGGAGAAGCGCGCGCGCTCCGGGAAAAGAGGAAAAGGTGAAGGAGGCCGCAATATTCATATCTCGCACTGTGCCCGAGCGTCAAAATAATTTTTCCTTTTTTTTTTTTAATAACATTTTCTGCACAACGCAAAGAAGCAAAACAAATTCCGTTGAACATTCTTACCGATGATAACAGAGGAAAAGGTTTCTTTGGATTTAATATTTCTATTTATTTTCTCCTCTATTATCTTTGCTTTGATTTCTTTGTAACATCTTTTTAGAGAGTCTTCATTCACGGATTAATCTTTTTTATTAGGTATTGTTACATCTCGCACACGCGAACGCCGAAATCTCTTTTCCCCCGGGTGACATGTCGCACAGACGCAAGACGTCGCGCGATGCGTGAGGTTTGTCGCGCGAAGTCGCGACGTTTCGAAACGCTAGGAATCTTACGGATCGCGAGAAAGGGAGAAGCGCAGGCGAACGAAGAACGCACAAATCGCGTAGGAGTAGCCCATCAAATTGTACGATCCGCTTCGAGACATCGGATATTGCGTCGTGCGTAATTATCGATCGACGATGAACGCGACCGTGATAGACAGTAAAAGTATACAATGACAGACACCAAGGAAAGAGAGAGAGAAAGAGAAATGTTTCTAATTGACACATTCGGTATATACAAGCTGCAAGATATTCTGTATCTAAATATTTACGCTAACTGACAGCTAGAGATTGTCAGTTTGGAATTTTGTTTTTCGCCACATATTGAGGAATAAGCTACAATTCATTTTTGCGCGCGTAAAACTTTCACTTGTATGTAAAAGCATTTCTAATTCTGTGCAGCCAATGCGACGTAAACCTTGCGGAAAGAAGTCAGTATTTCGCCGGCAAGGTTTTCAAGTATAGCATTCTCTTAACAAACACGAACTCTACCGACAGTATCTTTTTGCATTGCTAGAAAACACGGCTATTATTCGAAATAATATCTTTTAACTAGATAAAATATGTGAAATGAAACAAATAATTTTTTTATAAGAAAATTATCTTTCGTTTCACACAGGCACAAATTTTTTAAGATAAAAATACACATTCGTTGAAAAGTCTAACAATCGTACCTATTACTTTCTTTTGAGCGTGCCAATGATGAAATCTATTTGGATGCGAGAAAATTTATTAGATCTTTTTCTCAGGGCATGACGCCGCAATAATGTGAATTTCCCCGTGGATTTCCCACGTCATCTCCCGAGAAGAGAGAGAGAGAGAGAGAGAGAAAGAGAGCACGATCCCGTGTGTTTCTTCGCAAACACCCCGCGGTGGTAACGATCGGCCTTACTCGAAGACCATGACGGCTTCGAAACGGTGGCGAACGCGCGAAGTGCGAGCACGCGCGCGCCCGGCCTACTGCATACGCAACTGGCGACCTCGTCTCCGTACGTAATAGCGTTCTACAGGAGAAAGGATGTCTTCGCATGACGGATCTGAGTCGCACGAGACCGAGCGAATGCCGTTTGCAACGTGCACACACACTTCGATACTCTCTCGACACTCGGCCCGTCAAGTTGCAATCTCGCGCGGAGACCACTCGCGGGAAGACACTTGGGATAACGTGCATCAAACTGTAATACCATATACACACAAATGCGCCGGAATAACTCCGCGGAGACCACTTAGCGATATTGCGATTGCATTGCGATGTTGCAACCGAGGAGAATTTGCAAAGTGAATTATCGATTATCGGACCCTCCCCGGGCTGACGTTTCGGAACTATGTTAAATTTTTTAAACGTAGGAGCTAACGATAAGATAGGAGTTAACAATAAGGTTGCAAAAAACGGGTTCACTTCTAATGATATAATTTATTCCTATTTTTTGAACATAATGATGATAATTTTTGTTTTCCCCGTTTTTAGCATCGCACGGGCAGGATTTGGTCAGTTTAGCACGTACTGTACGTGAAGCGTACATTAGACAAGTGGCGGCATGAATCGATACTCTCGACGAGGCTCGAGGCCGCGATCAATTATCGACAAGTCCGCCCGAAGGATACATTCTCTCTTCGCGAGATTATTTCTTTCCGAATTCCATTCCGAGAAGGCCGAGTCTTCGGAGAGAGGTGGGCTTTTCCACGTCACGGTGCGACTGCGATTTTCTCGAGACGACCGGTTCGATTATCAAGATAAATATTAGCCGCAAAGGAACGGACTGGAGAATTCTATGACGTGATGAAAATGCAATTAGAACCGGCAGCGAACAGGTCAACAAATAATCAGCGAGAACGAAAGAGAGCCGACTCGCGGGGCGAAAATCGCCCACAAAATGGATAGCCTGAGTTACGATTTTGATCCTGCATTAGAATCTTCAATTCCACAACATAGTAAGAATTAAGATGGCAGAATAGATTCACAATTTCAATTCTAATAATATAATTTATTCTCAACTTTGATCATGATGGTATTAAGTGTGCAAATTAATTCAATATCATCAATTCAATATCAAATTAATTCAATATCTTTGCATTTAATTCTGGCTAAAATTAAAATGTTTTCCTCGTTTTATATGGCGATTTGAAAGTGGCAACCTTAATCTTTAAAAAATATTGTAATAGTTGACGGCCTTGCCGATGTAAAACCTTAGAAAACAGTAGTTATCGCGATACTGTTCGAAAGGAAGCATCCGAGGCACTGTTGCTCGCTATTTGCTATCCGATTGAATAAAAATGCTGCTGAAAATATTTCAGTCGCTTTCAACATCATCCGGCAGATATGCATGTCAGAAGTCAACGAGGTCCGAAGAAGCATGGATGACTTCGGTCAAAACCGCGAAGTTTTTTCCGCGAGGACGTTCATCAGCTCCCCAATGTGGATGGAGTAAAGTCACAGAAAACAATGGAAATTATTTCGAACATTAAACGTGTACGCTCAAAATTTCGACTTGGCGACGATCCTGTTCGCGAAAAGGACGCGCCAATTTCAGAAACGGAAAAGCTCATCTCGTATCCTCGCGGCGTATTAATCTCGTGTGAGATCGAACGTAGAAGGATCCCGCGCATGGTATTAATGATGAATTAATTATGCCGGACACAATGTACCGCATGCGGCTGACGTCATGTGACTGACTAACCTTACGAATACCACCGGACACGATATTACAATGTGTATGGCGCGTTGCCTTTTTCTGCCATAGTCTATGCAGCGAACATCGCGGCCATCTATCAACTTCTCTCGCAGAAGCCGATTAATTAAATGGCGGAATCGCGCGAGAGAGATTTATGTAACGCTACGGGAATGATGAAAATAGCATGACGCCGTGGTTTATTTCACTTTTTTCCGTTATTATTTTCATTTCAATGTAACTCGCGCAAAAAGGAAAAGAAGCCATTATGCGTGTCGCACGAGGTCACGAGACAAACAAGATCGATCTCGTAACTGCCGTCTAATTATCTCCGTCCCAATAACATTCACTTTCGAGAGATACGATATCATAAAAGAAAAGAATCTAAGGAATGAGAAAAATGTATTCGGTCAGCGCTAAAATAACACATTTACATACATTAATGCGGGATAGGATAAGATGACGAAGGGGGATAAAACGGTGATTTACGAATTTTAAGCTAAAAACATATAATTATATAAAAATATTTGTTGTTACGTACGTCATGCATCTAATAGAAATCTAAACGAATAACAGAATTTACCCGATTTCCTATCCGGCACTCTTCTCGAGAAACTCGCGGACACACGCGTCATTAAAGCTCGATGTATTAGGCAAAATCAGATCGTTACATTTCGTCACATAATAGCTCGCGAGTCGATCGCTTCCTCGTGCATTACCACACTGTTACACATCGTGTAACATACCATTGTTATCGTTGTTATCGGCGAGTATTTCCATACAAACGGATACTTAATCGGCACACCGGCATACACCGGCCGAAATCCCCGTCGCGGAATCTCGCAACGCGCGCGCTTTCTAAATGAATTCGCAGTGTCCGAATCGCGACTACCGTGCGATTTGGAGCGCGCGTACTCGAAACACCTGCGGAGTTGCGGCTGCCGTTAACGTTAATGTCAATACAACGGTATTTATGGGAAACGGCCGCGCACTCGCGCGTGTGTAAACGATGCGTCAGCCTCGGGAGGAAACCACAATGAAGCGAAACGGTAATAATAATAGTAGCAGGTAGAGCCGAGGGAGCCGAAAGAAAGCCGGCGCGCCATTACGCTCGCGCTGTGCAATCGCAATTGAATTCACCCGGGTTCGCTTTGTAGGAAGAAAGTTACACGCTCCTTATCGATCGCCGTAATCCTTACGCGCGGGCCAGCGAGCGAGCGAGCCAGCTCTAGGCTAACTGGCTGGCTCGCGCGAGCTCGCGCGTGAGATTTGCCGGGATTTTTTCTATTTTCTTCTCTCGCGCAGGAATCGTCGTCGTCTACGTAACGAGCCGGGAAAGGAAAGTTACGCCGGGCCGCAAAAAGCCCGATACAGCATAATCGAGTGTATCCCCGTCCCCCCTTCCCCCCTGTCCTCCGGGCCTGTGTAACCCGTCTCGCTCTTTCTTCTACCTCGTTTCCTCGCGGCCCTATGATCGCCCACCGACGTCGTCGTCGCGACGCGATAATCCATTAATGTCCTCCCCGTCCGCGGTTATTATGTACCACCGTCGGCATCGATTCGCCGTAATTGCCGTGAAACGCCGCGGCCTCCGCGAGCATTTAAGCACGGAAACACGGCTGTTTTCTATCGGGCATCTTGAAATTTTCAAGCTACTTTCACGCGCTTAAGGACAGCTCGTGTGTACTTAGACGACTTATAGATTAATAGAACACTTACGATACTATACACTTGTTAACTCCTCTCCCTCTCTTTCCCTTTCGTGCCTTTAATTTTATAGATTTAACTTTAATCATACAGATTTACTAATAATATAGATCTAATTTTAATGCAATCTGAGTGTCAGTATAACCTATTTTAACACTGAAAACAGCGAAAACTGGAATTCAAGAGGTCGTTATGCTCAAAGTAGGATTTATCACATTAGAATTGAATCTGGTTTGCTATTTTAGCTCTTACATAGCGTTGTAGAATGTCAAAGGTTTAACGTAGAATTGAAACTTTAACTCAGCTATCCGTGAATTTTACATTACTTATATCGGTATCTCCCCGTTCATCGGACTAATCGGCACGGCAAGTGTAAAACGCTTTACGCATATCGGGAAATATCGGCCGAACGCGTTCGTTCGTGATCATTACATAAAAGGAAAAGAAAAATTACATAAAAGAAGAAAAGAAGAAAAAAGAAAAGCATCTTGACGGTTAACATAACATAACACGATAACGTCTTTGCGCAGAAGTCCGCCATGCATGAATGTAAATGTCGAAAGACGCGAACGATTAAACCGCTCGCACAGTAGCGCGTTATACGTTTTTTTATACAAAATTATACGACGCCGCTTTCAATTAACATCGGGGCGAGCGTGATTGGAGGAGCTGTAGGAAATGGGATCTTAGCTTAATATAACCTTTAATTAACAAACGAATATTCCACGAGAAAGGGTCTAATCTAATTTTACATGAGACGCGTCTTCGAAAAGCGTGCAATTGAATATTCCATAACGCACTACAAATAAAAAGTGTTTCTCACCACGATTCAATGTTGCTTGTTGTATAAAATGTCGGAATATAGTTTCCCCCCACCCCCCCGTTTCTGAAATAATTACGTGAGAAATGGATCGAGAGCCGGTTCACGCTTTCCGCGAATTGAATTTCTGCTTTCCAACGCTCGCTTCAGGATCTGCCGGGAATACCTATCTTCGAGATAAATCGTTCATTTCCGACGTGAAAAGCCCGCGACAAAAACTTCGGAAAATAGCAGCGATACCCTCCGGAATATTCCTCCGGAGAACGCTTGCTCGTTCCGAGTGAAAATTTCGACCCTGCGCTAATTTTTCGAAACATGGTAAAAAAAACTAAGATGGTGAAACAATGTGATTCTAAATAAAAAGAAAATTCAATTCAATCTAAGATACCGGCGATCGATGTCTTGGACGTGCGGCTTTTTTGTTCTTTCATCTCGCCGTACCCGGGGAAACGCTCGAGAACAATCACACGCGTCGAGGCGTACGGCGTAATGAGCGGTTCACAATAACGACGACGGTGTGTGATAGTAAGGAGAGGAAAAGCGAAAACGATCCGCCGGTTATCGGGCCAACGTTTTCCGGGGAAGATGACGAATATAAAACCGAGGATGAGGAACGTGATAAGCGCGATACACGCGAGATACCACGCGGATGTCGCTCACGACAACGATAATTGTATCGCCGTGGTCGACGGGGGCAGAAGGAGGAACGGAGCGTAGGATCGCGCGAAGACGGCAGGAAGGAAAGTCTTATTACGTCTTATTGCGCACGCGATTACTTATGCACTCGAAAGAAACGCGCGCGCGCGGAGAGGCGGGAACGGGGGAGGGTGAACGGTGAAAGGCCGTCTCTTGCCGCGCGCCGTACGCGAAAGAAGAAAAATTCGCGTCCGAATTGTACGAATGCGAGGGAAATAGAAAATATAAAAGAGAGGCCGGCCGGCCATACGGAAGTTCCTATTGTTTATCCGCTCGATCGTACGTCTATTCAAGGCGAGGCTTCGACTGACGCGAATCCCCAAGGCTGACTGCGGAAAATCCGCGAGGAGCTCCGCGATGATCTCGCGCGTGCAACGCAGCTGCGCGCCGTCCGAGCACGCATCGAAATTTCGGGCATGCGTTAAACCTGGAATTTTTTTTTTACAACACGCTGGGAACTACGTAGAAAAAAAAATAGATATCGATTCAAGGTTTATACACGAGCGAGAGTATATAAATTTTACGTAAAAATAAACTCGCTCGAGTCCATCGTATGTAATTCTGCATGATGTCGCCGCCGAACGAACAAAAAATTCAAACGACTTATCGCGTGCTGCATTTATCATGTGAATTATCGCGTGCAATTTCCCGCACCCGCCCGCCGATCGCGGCTAAACGCTTATGAGCGTTTCGACTTCTGGGCACACTCGTCGGCCGGCGTATCTCGCGTCGCGATCACGCCGTCAATTGCGCGTTACCTGCGCGAAAAACCGAGGTATCCGTGTATCCCTCTCTATCCATCGTGCCTTTCCTTTCTCCCTCGCTCTGCCCCCGTCATTATCACGAGCGATCTGAACAAATAACGCGAGCGCTTTTCCGACGATGAAAGAAAGGGAGACAAAACGGGCGAGCGAACGCGCTCGGCCGGAAAAGTGAGCGCGCGCGTGCGAGCGAGCGCAAAAGCAGCCGGCAATTAGGCGGTTTCGTGGATATGGAAAACGGGACTTTCGGCGCTCCAGTTCCCACTTGGCGATGCATAATTCGTTCCCACCGGGTGTCCGATATTATCTCCCGACAATGCGGAGTATCTCTCCATCCCTCCCCCGTGGGAGAGAAACCCGTCGACTTTTTCGCGCTCTCTCGTACGCGCCGGAAGTCGCACTCGGCGACGGAGACGAGAGCCGACTGAGAACTTCGGTGGCGAAATAATTAATTGTCGCGGAATTGTTTCGGGAGAAGAGAGAGACTCGAACGAATAATTGGACGGAAATATCGGGCGGAGAAAATACGCGCGGCTCCACCCCCGCCTGCATCCGCGAGCGAGATGAAATAACGGGAAAGACCGAGAGAACAACACTCCCCGCCATGTGCGACTGGATTATTCATTATTTCTCGGAGACTCGGACGAAAACTCGGTTGTACGCGGTAGGAAAAGGTTTCTTTAGACTTTAGTATTTCTATTTACTTGACTAAAATCTGTTTCACAGAAACAATACATCCCCGTGTTGCGACGACTCCCGAGTCGTTCCTGAGTCCTTCCTGCGCGTCTTTTTATCTTCGGCCGCGTCGGCAGCGCGCACTTCCTTAATTTCGTCGAGTTCCCAGCGGTTTAACGTACATCCGCTGCTTGCACGCCGGACCGCCGGCGCTGATCGATCGGCTCTCTCGTTTGAGACCCGCAATTCTATAATCGCCCGGTGCGAATGCAGGTACACGCGTTAGAAAGTTTCCGGTGTCGCCGTGCGCAAACGGTACATGCGGTTCGGCAATGCGAAATCCGTTTGCGGGGAACGAGCGCGGTATCGATAAGCCGCTCAATGATACGCATCTTCATGCAGAATCTTTAATTCTACAACACGGTAGGAGCCATACTCCATTTCGTTCGGACGAGCAGAACGTGGCTTGTCGTTAACACTGTGATCATCATTTCGAAACTTTTTAACTCTTGTTGGGTCAATGAATAAATTTTGACTTTTCCGTCAATGCATTGGATGTCCGCTATAAAAAAAAAAAAAAAAAAAAGATAAAAACATCGGATCGAAAGAATTCTGTTTCACTCAGAAAATGGGGAGCAGAATTCACAGATTCATAGAATACAACTTTTGTATCGACCACTGTTATCCGTCATATTTTCACGTTGATCAGCGGGATGATCGATCGAGGATGAAGCAGCCAGATCGGGCGGAGGCTGTACCTGGGGGATTTAATTTAACAACAACGCTACGGTCTCGGAGAGATGCGTAGGAGATAAGCAGAAGAATTGCCGAGCGCTTTGGAAACGACGACTTGGTCGCTCGCTCTCCCTCGCTCTCTCGTCTTTTTCCCGCGTCGCACGGTACATTACGAAACTGGATGAATTGTATGTAAAGATAAGCCGTTGCAACAGGGCGCACTTTCGTAATTTCTCGCCGCCGCTCGACAGCCGCCACATCTTCCCGTCCGAGAACTGTAATTGCCGTGCAAAACTTGCTCATTGTGATGGCTATTCTTCCTCCTCCTGCTTTTGTGCGCGGATTCTCCCCTCCCTCCATCTTCCCGCTCGTTCTCTCTAGTCGGGCGCGTCACTCGTGTCGTTATAGATACACTTTTACAAGGCTGGTTGGTCCAACCACCGTACAAAAGAAACGGCACGGCGAGTCGCTCGACGAAAGAACCGAGTGAAAGTCCGGCTAGGTTTCGAGAGTGATTCAAGATCGATCCGCGCGCGAATAAATTCGTTACACCGATTGCCTGCAAATGTCTGGCCGATATCCATCACGTGCGTACACGTACGTATCTCTTTCTTCTTCCGCGAATGGCTCGTGAAGTTTTACAACTGTCCTTCTCTCTATCGCTCCGACACATCGAGTCCATTCGTGACGTCTTCATTCACGAGATACTCTTTATCAGACATTTTTACTCGCTATCGACGTCTTTGCGCGATTTTTACCGGTGAAAATTCGCAGAGCGAAAATTCGATCGACGTTCTCGCGCGCGTGGCTCAAAAGCGCGACTATTCGCGAGTCTGCAACGCGCGTGAACGCGACTTTCGGACTTTCCGAAGAAGAAGTCTAAAAAAAGGAAAGAAAAAGAAAAGTTAACCTCTCTCCTGGTAACATTCGCATGTGCCGGTTGACGCAATCAATTCCTCGTTCTCGTCCCGGGATCGTTATTTCACTTAATCATTACACAATTAATCATTACATAGTCACCGCGAGTGATTACACCGCCGCTTGTCTCGTTCGGCTGGCTAGTCGCATTAATAAAAAGGCGACAATCAGGAGCCGGCTATTATCGGCGTCCGTAACGTCTAATTTTTTTCCTTTTCGCAAACGTCCGATCTTCGTTAATGTGTGCATAAACATGCCGGCCTGTAATTAATGAGCGCGGACGCGCGTTAGAACGACGACGGTACGTTTCTCGCGCGACGTCGCGGGGGCGGAACGTAATAGTCGCGCAAATCGTCGCAAATTCTCCTGCCATTCGCGCGAGCGGGCTTTCGCGCGATAAGAACGAGTCTACGTGCTGCAGCAGTAGCACGTCGACGTTCATTAATTAAACCGGCACGGTTCTCTCTCGGGCCTGGGCGAAATTACACGCTCGCGATTATGACACCGCACGCGCATCCGGCCGATTCCCATTTCTCCGTGCGCTAATGCGGATTACAGAGGCGGTCGTTAAGCCGCCGGTTGGGCTGTCTGTATCAAGAGAAAGTACGAAGGTTCAAAGGTATCCTCTCTCTCTTTCTTTCCTCTCTTTCTCTCTCTCTTTCTCTCTGACTCTCTCCGGCTCTCCGCTTGCTACCTCGCCGCGGGTGACGAAATTGAAAACGTAGTAACTTTCGACGACGACGTCGATATCAGTCGATGCGAGCGATTTAGCTGGAATGTGTAGAAAGCAAATCGCACAATCACGGAGGACAGGTGATAAAAATACGGAATAAAAATACCCACTCCGTTCTCTCTCTCTCTCTCTCTCTCTCTCTTTCTCTCATTCTCGCAGTTTCTTTCTTGTATCTCCGTCCGAGTAGCAGAGCTCAAGCGAAGGAAAAAACTCGAATTGAAAAATAAGGTCGCTTTTTTTCGCTTTCGTGTCAGGGTAAGAATAATGATCGATCATTCGATCGCGAAGTATCGGGAGGAACGTTGTTCGTTGCCGAAGTTGAAGTACCGCTAACGAGACGCGAGATTTTGCTCTTTGAGATCAGCGATTATGCAATTATGTATTCTCCTGCACTAACTTGAGGAAGATCTTTTCACGCGCGTCCGCCGACGTAATCAACGTTGACCACCATTTGTCACAGCCAATCTTCGCGTGACTGTTCTCCATCGTTCCTTCTCATTAACCTTTCAACCGAAAGCTCCTTCCGCTCGGCGGACGAGTGAAAAACAGCGAGATCTCTCACTTACGTCAAACACCGACTCGCTAAACAATAATCCATTATGCAATTCTAATCCCACCGAGGAGCCCGCGTGAGCTTAACCGTATATTTGCTCTCGCATCTCTCATCACAACAGGAGGAATTGAAGAATAATATCGGCAAATTTTTTTTACATTTTCCACGTCATTATAATGTTCGACGAGACAAATGCCGAGTCGAAATTTTGGGTTCTGTGGTTAAACTTCTGATGCTGCAAACACACAATGGTGGCTGAGATAGCGACGAAACAAGCTCAATTCTGATGATATAATTTACTTCTGCATTTACCATGATTAAACTTCCGTTTTCGCTGTTTTTTAGCGTTAAAATAGGTCACCATCAATCGCAATTAGAATGGAAAAAGCCGCGACTAAGTCTCCCGTTGTCCTTTATTCTTACGCAGTTTGACTTCAAAGAGCCTCACATTCTTTCGTCCGAGTGTTTACCGACAAATAGCTACTTGCGGCGAGCCTCGTAACACTTAACATCGCAAATACCTGCGTTTCAACCAAAGTTAATTAATAATACTTCCGAGAAACAAGGTTCGCCCACGTGAATTCGCGCGAACAATCAAATTCACGGCGCTAACTAGCGCTAATTAGCCGCGATCCTTCCGACGGAAAAGCTACCCGCCGTGTGTGTGTGTCCGAGAAGCCGTGTCGCCGCTCGGCGAGGCCGTCGCTAAAAGGAGCGCCGCGAGGCGGCAAGTTTTCGTTCGGTCGAAGCTTGTCCCGCTCGCGCCGGCTGCTTGGCCGATCGAATGCTGCATTCCTGCCGAGCCAATAACGCAGCCGGTCGCGGTCGGTCGTCGGTCTTCGGAGACCCGGAGTGACTCGCAGCGAGCGATATCTCGATCTAATCGACACGCGCGCATATAATTCACCTCGGACAGGAAGGGATCCGTCGAAATGAAAATCGCAGTTCCCCCCTCTTCCCTCTCCGACACGTCGGACCCGAGAGAGAATTTCTTCCCGAGAATTTTTACACCACACGATTCCACCTGTCGTAGTGCCAATGAAATCCTTAAAAAATCACGGCGTTCCTCGTTGGAAAACGGGCGAACGATTCTCCTTGAACTGTTACAGAGATTTTATTCTTTCCCCTTTCTTCAAATTCCTAAATAAATCAGATCACCGTTGCGATCGAGACCTTTGATTAAAAATAAATCGACTGAAACCGGCTCTCTATTGAGAATGAACAAAAGATGATGGATGAAGGTAGATAGAAGTGCGCTCACGAATCCGCGCCGTTCGCGCGAGATCCGTCGAGATGCGAGATCGATGGAGGGAAGGGAAGAGTAATTTCGAGTCGAACTTCGTGCTCTGCATATTCCAGCTAGCGTAATTACTAGCCTAGAAAGAGAGAGAGAGAGATAGAATCCCCGGCTACTGATTACTATCGTATAAATAAAGGTTCATAATGAGAACGCCGTAGTTTCCCCGTTTCGACGATTCGATGATGGGAACGCGAACGTGCTAACCAGCGGTTCGTTGAACTCGAGACGCGCGCCGAAGAGGCCGCCGCGGTGGCTCTTTTTCCGATCGCCTCACCTGGCGGCGGCGGCGCGAATGGGAGTGCAGAAACGGCGTTTGATGGAAATTCATCTTCGTGAGATTACTCGCGGTATGTTACGCGAGTAACGTCAGCCATGAGATCCTCCCATCACGCGTGCTCGCGTCCGGCTTGCGTCACGTCGGCACAGTCGCTCACAAAATGTGAATAAATTGTATGATCAAAATTGAAAATTGCATTTATTTTGCTATCTCGGCTGCGTTATGAAATTAAAAGCTTGTCACAAGGCCAAAATGTCGACTCGCCTGCTCGCCGCGAGTTTCACGCCGGCTTGCGACGGAACGCGCGAAAAATCGCGCAACCTTCGACAAAACCTTCACTCTCTTGCGTCTGTTTTTTTATCATTCTCAGTTCCGTCACCCGCGGACAGCTCGCGATCTCACGACCGCTACCGTCGCCGAAGATAGGCATTTACGCGATTCGTGTTCGCAGTTTTATCGTCCACAACCGATGATTTACAATCGTGTTTCCCCCGGCCGAGATGGCCGGCAAAAAGTCGTGGGCGACGACGACGAGCAGAGATCTCGTTGCTTTCCTTATTACCGGTAACCTGCAGTCGTAAAAGCAAAAATTTGCATCGGCGAAGTGTCGGCAAATTGGTCGCTTTCACGCAAGAAGCGCGTTCCGTCGTGCAAGTCGAATGACACTCGTCGAAAGTTCGCGCGCGCGAATCACAGATCGCGCTAATCGCCGCGCGCGTTGGATAAAGCGGGAAGGTCTTGCGAGGCCGCACAGTGTGAAAAAAAATTTTAACGGCTAGATGACGATAAAATAAGTGTATATTTTCAAAAAGTGTTCGAAATGATGATCATTAGTATGCAATGCAATTTCTATTAAATTAATAATAATAAAAAGAATTTCTTAAATAATAAATTTTTCTTCTACTCTCATATTTCGAGGACGATGATCATTTTTATCTCCCTGTATAAATAAATACTATTATATTTAGTACTAATGTTTAATAAATAAATATAAATTTGGCTGTGATTCCAAAATAGAAAATCTGAAAAGCAACTCTCCTAGATTATTCTTCTTTCGTTTTCCGGTGAAGAAAAAAACAAATCAACCTCTTCTCGAGTCAACTTTAACACGCGTACACCCATAGACCTACATTCCTCGGCAACGTTAACTAACTCTAACTCTCAACTGTAACTTCAATAGACGTCGCCTCCCTCTCCCTCTCTCTCTCTCTCTCGCTAAAATTCGTGTCCCGAGGAACGCTCGGTCTTTACACGAGAGATTGACAATTTTCATTCGCTCGCCAGGTGTCAAAATAGCAAAGTGTTCGTTCGAAAAAGCGGTTATAGAATTCGGTACGACAAACCCCCAAACAGAAACATAACTGGACGTAGCGTCTAGCGTGTGGAGTGCACGCGCGCACGCGCGAAACGACTGCGTGTGCGTACGTGTGTACACGTATCTGCGTGCAATGATTACTTCATGTTATATAAGAGTGCTTCCTGTTCTTACGCCAATCACCGCATAATATGTAAAACACGCCAAGCCTGTCTCGGACACCGCTCGCTCTTAGTACTGCCCGCGCGCGCGACGAGAAAATAACGCTGGACGCTGTAATGCTACATGTAATAGCGGCTTGTCTTTCACCGGCCGGTCTCTATTATGACTCTATGCGACAGACTTTGCACCGATTTCCTATTTTTAATCCGCGAATATCGAAAAAACCACTTTCACCTCATTGACGCACAGAAAATATGAGCCTTGAATTTATATTAATTTTTTTTTCCGTGTGCAGAAAAAACGTTATCTTAAATGTCAAATTATAATTCAAACCAGATTTGATAGATCCCCGATTTAATTTATTCCTCCGCTGACCGCACATTCCTTGCTGTAACATTTGCTTGTACATTTCATTTCATTTTGCTTCTTATGTCGTATGCAGTGGAATAAAAATGTCGTTGGCTCGATGGAATTGCTAACTGCGCGTATAATTGGAGCAAATCTTCCTGAACCAATGGCAATATCACTGAATCTAATACTGGAGTCATTGAGAAACAATGTATGATGTATTGGTTTCATGATATCGCTGTCAAATCAAGAAGATTTGCCCTAATTGTGCGCGCTGTGTGGAAAATTCTATTGATACAACAGCACATTTGATACAACAGCACATTTTTTCCGTGAATACGATATGAAAACAAAGTGACGATATATAAGCAAGTGTCATAACAAGGATTGTGTTAACAGTCTTTTTTAAATGTCAAGTGTCATAATTTAAAACGAATCTTATAAATTCATAGTTTAATTTATCTTCCTGTGAATACAAATTTTGAATTGCTATTTTTGATTACCATTTTATTGCTATTTTTTGTACATACAGATTAACAGTTAAGAACTCGTCGCATTTTTAATATAAATTCTAATATCGTGTCTTGTTTTAATTCCAGCTCGCAATCTATAAATTCCACGTTAGATGTCGATTTGCGAGTTGAAACCTCGCAAGTCATAAATTCGCTCGAAGGCTTCTACCTCGCGTTATTTACATCCTTCTGTTACTTTCCGCTAGTCTATCGCGCAAGGGCCCGAAAGTCCCGACTGTGGAGTCGGTTACATCATCGGACTCGCGTTCTCACGTGCTCAAACACTATCGAACGTATGCACTTCTTACGTATGCACGTACAAGTATCCGCGAGAGAGAAGAAGAAGAAAAAGAAAGAGAGAAAGAGAGAGAAGCGGCATTTGTCGACGACGACAATACGATGCAATTGATCACCAACGATCGCAGAACTTGTCTTCGTCGACCACGAGTGGATCCGTCAAGACCAACGTTTATGCTTAATAGTCGCAAAGTTCATCCCCTCCGGCGGACAAATATCGCAAAATGACCACATACACGTATAAATATAGTATATTCGTTGACATTGAATAATAATTAATTATTCTTTTGACGTATGTTTCTTTCTTTTTTTTCCTTCTTCTCTTCTGAACGTCATTCGCTACATATGTTGTTCATTAATGTCAACCGAAAAAACTTCAGATAAGTGACGCTAATCGATCGATCCTAGCGATTCAAATCGTCTTCCTCATGATCGAGTCTTTTTTTGCATCGGCTACAAACCGGACCGGATGAGACAGACCTCGTACTTTGGCTCGCGTGTGCAAAGGGGAACGCGGTAATCGCGTGAGAGACTGTTTTATTCACCAGCCGCGGAATCTCGGATCTCGGGCGACCTTTAAAACCGCGATGTGTCGCGTCAGCGAGGATAACCAGTACGGAAAGATACTGATCGATCGTTCGGTATCCGATGTGAAGAGCAATGAGCAAGGCGTCGAAGGTGATTTCAAGGAAGAACCAATGAAAAAAATAAAAAGCTATCTTTTCGGAACACGGTCATTAAATGATTGTTAATTGATCGTTAATTATCGATTATTATATCGAGCGATAAAATTACAAAATACCAGAATGCCTTCTTCCGCTGTTTCTCCTCTCAGCGTTCTTATATATTTTTATACTCTCTTACGTTTCTTATATTATTTTGTTATTTCATTTTTGTATTGTATTATATTTTCTTATGTTTCTTACCGTGAAAATATTTCTACACGATATCCCGTCAATATATCGAATCGAATCGCTCCGATCACGAATCTTACGACTAGGTTCAAGGTCGAGATTACGACAGAGCTTTATGAAACAACATTCGTGCGAATTCTTACGTCAAAATAAATTAAAGTTAGGGGTGATGAGTCTCGTTATTTTTAAAATCCTTTTATAAAGGTGGATCCAGGAAGAACATTATGAAGATAATGACATTTCGTCAGCGCACACGTGGCAGAAGGAGCAGTAAGAAGTAACTTTTTCTCAGAATTCATGTTCAATCGTAAATGCCTTTTTTCAGGCGGACACGACGACAGTCGGAGATTGAAAGCGGTATAATTTTGACGAGAGACGCGAGGAATACGTACGTCTTAACTGAAATTAAATTATCAAGCGACGATGGAAACGTGACGGTTGCACGCATTCCGTTGCTTCCATATCTGCAGCACCAATCGTGCATCTTTTCGCGGCGATCGAAAACTCAGCGAAAAATCATATTTTCTCCCCAGAAACGTCAGTCGCGTAAAGCTTGACGCTTCATATAACTATCCGATCTTATTTCACATTTACAATGCTGTATATTCTTTCGCAAACGGAAATCTCCGCATAAAATTAGATTTTTCCCGGCAGAAACGCCAGTCGTAATAAATCCTGATATTTTACTTATATAATATAAATAAACTTATAATTAACTGACGTTTTTCACATAACTACACTGCAAATTAGTTGAAGTTTTTTCTTACATACTTCTTACACGTGTCTTGCCGTTATATCACGTTATTTAACAGGAATACATGTGTAAACTTAATATTATTATAAACGTGTCAATTCAACGTGATCAAACGTTTTAAGTAACGTAAGCTAAAATAAGTAAAAATATGTAAAATTAGCTTCAGTCAAATGTGTCATTTTGAGACGCCTGCTCGTGTAAAAATAACACATTCGGACTTTACAGCGTAATCGCGACGCCTTGTTCCACATTCAGCGGCATCGTGCGTCATTTCGCGAATCGAGAACTCTGAAAAAAATAAAATTTTCTCTCCAGAAACGCGAATCGTGTAATCCCTGACATTTTGTTTAATTAACCGACCACGGGTATTTTCCACGCGCAATGAAGTCGGGCCCGATTAAGCAATTCTTCTCAGCGTGAAGTGGCTCACTCGATGAACGCGCCGTGCGCGGAGAATAAGAAATTCTCGGCGGCACGAAGCACGCTGCTCGTGCTGGAGAGACGCACCCCAGGTAGGACAAATTTTTAAAAGATCTCTCAAAGATGTCCGAAGGATGTCTAAAAAAGAAATAGAACGCCTTTTACAGATTTTTGCCTTTATCTCTCAGACATTCGTTCTGCTTCCCATCGACGAGATTGTCGCAAGAACGAACGCGCGATTCGCGCTAAGAAAAGAGACTCGCTCTCGCGCGAGTTTCGAAACCTTCTCCGGAAGTTACGATCGTTAATAAACCGCGCTCGGATAACGGAGAGAAAGAGAGAGAGGATTGCAGGGACTCGCCGAAATTACGGCTGCGCCGGGCGCCACGCTTCATTTCACTCGCGACGGATCCGGCGAATAAACTTTCGGGCCGCGTCGCGAGCTCGCAGGTGAAAGTCCGCGAGTGCATATACTCAGCTAGTCAGCCAGGGTGACAGCCGTGGAGTAGCACCACGGAAGGTGTCAACGACAATGCCGTCGTCGAGAGAGCCGACGACGATGCCGCGCCGAGAGAGAGAGAGAGAGAGCCGACGACATGCTAAATAAACCGCAATGATTCAGTGTGGTCGAGCGTGCGCACGCGATGACACATCCATTGAATCGAATTAAGAGCAACGGACAGACTACAAGCGTGAGCCGTGACATTAGCCGCGATGATCGAGTTAATCGCAGCCTCCTGGGCGCCTAAAGCATCGCGCATGCCACGTCCCGAGTATCGAGACTTCGATGCTGCTTTGACACTCTTAAGGTAGTTGGTCAAATCATTTCTTCAGAAATCCTTGGAAATTTTAGCATATATTCTGATGAAAATACTATCTCTACAAAATCTACAAAGTTAAAAGACGATTGGTAGGCAAGTCGATCGGTTTATAAGGATTATGTGAATATTTTTGCGCTAAAACATTAATATTTCACGTAAGTTAATGCGATAAGCGATGGAAGAATCGTAAATATACTTCATTTTAAGTTCACATTATATGAACAAAATATTTATATATTACATAAATATGTATTACGAAAACACAAACATATTTTACATATATTACAAAAAGTTATCTTAATTATTCTTCTTAGAGTATTTTTTTTTTTTACTGTTTGCTTCATATTTAAGGTCAAAGCGACAAACACATTTAAGAAGAGAATGTGCGTGAGTCGATTAATAAACATTTCCATTTATCCATACAACGAATGTGTGTAGGTTTTTTCCCTTCACAAGTTCAGAATAGATTCCTCTATGGATTGAATTGACATTTTATTTCTTACTATATATATATAAGGCGAAAAATACAAATCTCATAAAAATCTCATAAAAATCGTAGGAAATGTAATCGGTTGATTATCAGAGATTATTCCTTCGTTTGGATGTCTCTTCACGTTTCGATTTCATGATCATCGTTCGAATTCACGTGCGTCATCACGTGGCGTCCGTCCGATCGATTTGCAACACCGACGATCATCAGAAACATCGCGATGATTTAACCGCAAAATACACAACTTCAATATGCACATAATATCGCGAAATGCTTCCGGCTACAAACGCAAATAAAACGCGTATTGAACGTACGTATGTGTACGTGCTTGGCTTTCGCGTTTCGAGTTGGTTTTGACGATTATATGATCGTGTTATGTGCGCGAGCGCATTTCGCACGTGTGCAATTCGCAAATTAAACGCACAGTCGACGAATTAAACGTTGCGGCATTTTTTTTCCAACAACAAGTTTCGCGTCTCGTATCCAATGGGAAAATGTATCTACCGAGGACCGCTAAGTAACCAATTCTCTCACATGGAATGCATTGCGAAATTTATCGGAAGAATAGTGTTGCAATCTTTATGGTAATTGGTAATTTATTTGCTTAGGAATCTTTAAAGAATTTCCGGCATATTAATCGAAAGTAGACATCTTTTTGAAGATAAAACGGTTAAATAAACTTAAAGATCTACAATCAATATATAAAATTACGAGAAATACGGGGCATCCGACCGTTTACGATCGTTTCTCCAGAAGCGTGCATTCGTGAGCGTCTATCGATACGTGTGATACATTCACAAATACACACGGGCAGTCCCGGCCAAAAGTATTACGCGTCGAAGCGCGAGAAATGATTATTTCTTTATGACGTTTTTAAACGTTACGTTCAATTTCGATCGATATTCTCTTGCTATAGTGTCAAAATGATGCTATGCATCATAAATAGTATTTATAAATTTATAAATTTAGCATAGATTTATCGAGCTTCTTCGCGTTATATTAACCATTATCTTCCCAGCAGTATTTATCGTCACGGAAATCCGCTACTACTTTAATCTGCCGCGCGCGCGCGCGCGCGCGACTGTACTTCTGTAACACAAATACACTCGAATACCTCGCGGTTCCTTGACAGCGTAAATCCGCCGTATTCTTTGTAAAATAGGACAAATGAGTACTTACACCATCGCCTGAGGAAGCCGCCCTGCAGTTTGGCGCAGATCCCGCGATGCACCCTCATGCTGAGCGAATCACCTTCACCGTGCAATCACCCCGAAATCACAGCACACCCGACGTCGCTGAAATTGCAGCAAGCTCGAACGCTTCCTCTTGTACCTCCTCTCCTCCTGTGCGGGTGTCCTTCTTTCAGGATACACCTCTGGTGATGATTAAGTCGTGCACAAACACACTCTTCTCACCCAAAAGACGTCGTCCTTCTCGTGTCGTTCCTCGTCGTGGTCCTTCAACCGTCGCGCGTTCGTCCTCTTCGTCCTCTCGCTTCGTTGCTTCGTTTTCTCGCGACGCTCGGAAGAGGCTGCGCCTCGAGGTTGTCCCGGACAGTTGGACCAACCACACACACACACACAGCTGGAGAAAGTCAATCCTCCTTTCGGAGTATGCTAAGTGTGCCGGATCGCGCGCGATGTCGCCGTGCGCTTATTATTATACACCCAGTAGAGATCCCGATCCGGAAGACGAGTTCCTCCTCTTTTACACGTCGTCGTCGTCGACGCCGTCGTCGTTACTTGTTGCTTCGAAGAACGGCCCGATGCTTTGTGAAGCAATCGCGATCACCAACCTTCCTCCACCGGGGCGAGCTGAGGTGACTCCGCCGAGGATATGTCCTCCACCAGCACGTTCGCGATCGACCGGTCGATCGATCGATCTCGCTCACGACGGTACCAGCCACGATCGCACGACCCTCGTCGATCCTCGAGTCCGTTCGCACGCGACGAATGCACGCGAGTGCACACGGCGACTGCCTCCTCGACTGCTGCGTGCTCGGGCCGCTGGTGGCCGCGACAGTGATCGTGGGAACGACCGGCGGTGATGATGTACTTGGGCGAGAAAGAGGCATACGATCAGGAGGAGGGAGCGACGGAGGGATATGGAGGATAGGAGGAACGAAGGAGGATAGGAGGAACGAAGGAGGATGGCTGAAGACGGAGAGAGAGAGAGAGATGAGAAGAGAGAGAAAAAAAAATATATATATATATATAAAGAGAGGGGGGGGGGGGAGATCAAGAGGATTGAATTAGGAAAAGGAGTAGTGGCGAACGAAGGTAGGGAAAAGGGGGAAGAGAGAAAGAGGGTGATAGAGAGGAGGAGAGGAAGAAAGAGAAGGGGAGAGAGAGAGAGAGAGAGAGGAGGAGAGGAGAGAATCGAAGCGAAATCAAGCGGAACCGACGCGCGCGTTTCGACGATACGGGTGTGTGGGTGTACGCGGTATGCGCGCGGAATCGCAGTGGCAGAGAAAGATGGACGAGCGGTGGTGCGATCGGCGCGAGATCGGCCAAGACACTGCGAGCAGCCGTGAAGCGTCGCGCCGCTCAGGTGAACGATTTATTATTGCCCCCACTTGCCGCTCCACTTTGCCCCCTTCGGTGACTGTCGGTGACGACTGACGGCTACGTATCAGCACCATTGCCGAGTATTGCTGCGTTGCTGATCCATTCGTCGCTCCTCTCGCTTAGCTCATCCTGCTCATCCGGCGCAGGTGCAGGAATGCCTCATCTCCGGTTTTTGCGTCACTTTTACGTTTATTGGAAATTTCTTCTTGATATCGTCTCTCGCTCTTCCTTCTTTCTTCCTCCTTCTCTTTCTTTGTTTCTTTTTTTTATTGTTTCTATTACAAGCCATCGATTGGTGCTTTGCAACTTGCACTGGCGCGGCGCGAGTGAAAAGCACATGTAAAGTCCGCGAATGAAGGATCTCACGTGGGAAGATTCAAATCGAGCGACTCACAAGGCGACCACGCGATCGCAGAGCGATCGGCAAAAGTGTTCGATGTTTTTGGTGTTCGATGTTCAGGCGGGTGGATGAGAATTGTCGCTGTTTCGTATTTCCCGAAGTTACGGCCGGTTCTCGCAGAGATGTCGAGAAAAGATCGGAGCCCCCCTGAAGAGTCTAGGTACGTCCCTGGGCGCGCGAGGTGAGCCTCTCGCTTCCTCTTTCACCTGGGTTTTAACGCAGGTGCCAACACCTGCGCCTGCGCCGATACCACCACTTCGAATACTCCGCTGTCATCTCCTCTCGCTTTCTCCCGCGTGCGCCTTATCCGCGTGTGCCAGGTCGTCCTTGCAACCTCGCGATAGCGGGGCCCCGTGGATCTTTCGCGCTTCCGCGCTTCTCCCCGTTATCCGGCGACCCGCCTCCTCGTGCATCCGACATGTGCAGCGGCTTTCGGGAAATAATAACAGCAATTCGTTAGTATCGCGCAGGTGGAACGGTGTGATTGTCCTGGAAACGCGCTGCGCGCTCTTCCCGCATGATTCCCCACCTCCTGCGGCTTCACTTCTCTCATTCATCGTGTAACACACACACACATACATATATGTAGAAAGTTTTTATCGTACATAAATCCTTAATTTATAGATTTAGCTTTATGTATCTTCTATAATATTACAATTATAAAATAAATTAATTACAAAGAGAGAAAGAGAGAGAGAAAGAGAGAGAGAGAGGAGTGCAGCAGCCGCTGCTTCAGTCGCGAATCATCCGGTCGACTTTCGGTCTGCCACAATTTTCATTTTTTAGCGAAAACTTATGCTAAAGAGTAACCTCATTTTATGAGCCTCGATTTTTTTTTTTTTAATTAACCTCGTAAGATGACTACATTTCGATGGCATAATAAATGCGAGCTTAACATATATATCATTAAAATATATATGTGTTGTGATATTTTGCATGAATTCTTTCAACCCCTCGGCAGTTGCCATTACGTGCGTGTGACTTCAATTAAAAAATACCGAACTCTGTCGAGCAGTCACACGAAATTTTTTCTATCGCATGCAGTAAGTGGAGCTGAAGCAACAGTTTCTGTTTACAAGCGCGTTTGTTATGTGATTTAGCATTAGTTGATTTTCCATTATATTTGTTTCAAGTTATCTTTTCGAACATTTTCAAATAACAAATGAGCGATAAGCAACCGAAGCAAGGAATATTTGACAATGCTATTTTATAATGTAAGTTTCGAATTTTTTAAATCACTTTCGATCGATGTGCCAATCTCAGTCCTACGTCACACTTTCGATCGATGTGCCAATCTCTGTCCTACGTCACAGAACCATGTAAAAAATGTTAAAGTCAGGTTATTTTGTGAGTAAATGACACAAACTCTCTTCTTTCACGATTCCTTCATCATTATCTTTTATATTAGTATTAAAAATCTCGGTGGGAAACCTGAAAGTTCAGAAAAGGTTTCAAAGGAGAGGCACAATGAAAAAAAATTAAGCGCCACGTATCTCCGGCGTGTCAAAAACTAGTCCCACTTTAGCGACGTGCGGCGGCGGCGCGCCGTTGCAGACACAATTTTTCGTGCCTCGCGCGGGACTTTCACCCAGTCGATCAGCCTTCGATTACTCACGCATCGAAGTCTCCCCGAAAGATGTTCGAATTTCTGGCCGGAGATTCTCGCGCAAGCCGCGACCAAAATGGACGAACCACGCGCGATAGAGAGAAGACTTACCGATGGGCGACACAGGCAGGATATAACCGGACTTTACAGTTAGCGGGTCTCGAAAAAAAGAGGTCCGCCGCCAAAATTAACCTGATTCCTGTCTCTAGCTCGGCCACGGCAAGATCGACAATCGGCCGCTTAGAAACGTGGTCGAGCGATCGGGGACACCGATGTGGGTCAACTCGCGGAAAACTACGAGAGTTTTTACGAGCCTTCCTTCCCTCCCCCCCCCCTTCCCACCTCCCGCGTAATGCGCTCTTCCTCGCATTATCGCATCTGGAGTCGCTCCCGTTTTCGTTTCGATATCGACGATAATAATTGTCGCTTAGAGACGGTAATAATCGCTACTGGATAAGGAACCGTTACCGTCTGACTGGGATTGCTCGGCGTGCGATGTCTCGTTGCGCGTCTCGAGATCATTGAGACGAATCCATGCGGGAAGGAAGCGTTGGATGTTCAAGTGAATAATCAAACGTTCCTCGGTAAATTTTTACCGGATCAAATAATATTCACTCGATCTAAGGTGAAATGTTTTCCAGGCGAATCAGACGAGTAAAATTTACTCGATTCAAGTAAAAATGTATTAAAGTATTGGAGCGATCGTTGACTCGAATGGCACTTATTTTCTGCATGGGTAAAAGAGAAAATCACGATAACATTGTAACGACGTTGTCGAGGGATGGCTGTGAAAAATTACACGACAAGAACATTATAAAAACTCACTTCTCGATCATCTCCTCGGCATCGTCATTTTCGGTTCCGAAGTAGAAACGCGCGTCTCGCATGAACTTTTCCACGCTCGAATTCGTCCTCGCTACGCGGAAAATCCGCGGATTGTTAGAAATGCACTCGACTCTACGTGGTTTCGAGCTTGTCACTCACCGTTGTCTTCCCGGGCATCGGAGTGTGAAGTGTCCTCGGCATTATGTACAATTCGTATAATTCATATAATTAAATCCGCTGAACGATCGCGCACATGCGGCATTCGCGCGTCTTTGAAACGTCCGAAGTTTCAAGAAGCAGACTTACGTTCTCGCGTGTCATAAGAGGCAACCGCTGTCAGCGTGATCGAAATCTACGCTGAGAGAAAAAATATCTCGAAAAAAAAAAATATTTATTTGATGAATACATTAATAACATTTTCACCTAAATCTGAATTCTCCTATTTAAATAAACTAATAATCGCTATCAGGAAAGGCTACAGTTTTAAGAAAAAATGCGTTCATTTAGCCAAATTAGCCGAATTAGTATTTCGCAGGATATTCGACTGCCAAAATTCCCAAAGAAAAAAGAGAATCGAAAAGTGATAGAAAAGAAATTAATACGAATTGGAAATCACAGTGTCGTGTAATCTTTACGGTTACGTAAGAATGTCTTGGTATTTTTTAAATTCCTGCGATGTACTTCATGCTTGATACGCGCGACTATCTATTGATTTTGTCATCAATACGGTTCGGTATGTTATGCTCACGAGTGATTGAGAAGGAGACTTCGAAAAAAAAATACAATTCTCGAATGTTGAAATCATGTTTTCCACATCTCACGCTGTTCCAGCCGTGTCCTGGCTCATAATCAAGAGCGTTTCTTCTTATCGCCTGAAGCGTGTCAGGTCTTAATTGCAGACCACGTACGATGCCCTTGTTTTTCGCTACGATGGGGTTCGAGCGGCAACCTTGACCTTTTAATTGGACGATACTTCAACATTTTCAATGTTGCATTACACAAACATCTCTTTCTGTCCCGACGTTTTGATAAACTAGCAGGACAGGCTAATATTATTCGCGTATGTATGGATTCGCAGATTAAAAAACTAATAGTTGTATTTTTCCTTCTCTCTCTCTCTCTCTCTCTCCCGTTCGCCACTTCTTCCACGCGTCGCACTTCATGTGCGTTACGCAACGCACTCTGTGGACAGCTTGATTGTAATCTCTATTTATTAAGGAGAAAAAAAAATAAAAAACAAGAACGAAGATCGCGATGTTGCGCAAATTGTTTTTACACGGCCGTGAGCGACCGCGTAAACACTTCCGCGGGACTTTCGGACAGACCAACCTATTCAAGTTACCTGTCGTTAGTCGGCAGCAATAAAAGCAGCACGACTAACGCGACTAACATGATTCGAAAGTACTCTCATTCTTTCTTACGATTTGCCAGGATCCGTCGTATTGCCTTGTCATTTATCTTATGTACAGGAGAAAGAAGGAGAGGGGGGGGGGGAGAGAAAAAGAGAGAGAGAGAGAGAGAGAGCTTGATCGCATATGCCACTCGAACTGAAACGACCTGTATGGATTATCTATCGTTACATACCGTAATATTGAATTTTAAACAGTTGTCTATTTTAAAAGTAGTATCTTAGAAACCTCTATTTTGAAGTCGCTTAACCGTTAAGTACGAGCCGTATAATTAAATAGGCGTAATAAAAGGCGTTTCGAGATTTTCACTTTTTCATAAGGCCAGACTTTTTAGAAGAAAAAAAAGAGAAGCAGATCCAAGGTGAACCTCGTGTTCAGATTAACATAAAATATACAAAATAAGATGAGATATACAAAACAAGAAAAAATGAAATTGAATTTTTTCCCCGTGACATCTCCCTATGTCCAGTCTATTTTATTATTTCCTTTTTCTTCTCTCATTGAATAATATTAATCTATTTGTCTTATCATATTGTAGCGAGAATGATTTAAAAGAATGAAAATTTGAAGGATCATTCTACGTGCATCCGTAAACTGACAAGAAGAGAGGGAGAGAGAAAGAAAAAGAAATAATAACGAGCGTGTCTGAAAGCACACTTTTGCGCGAAACAAGAAAATCATGTCCCGTCGCAACTGACACCTGAAGATCCGAAGGGGATAATACACCTCCCCCCCCTTCCCCCTATTGGTGAACGTTACAATCAGTCGTGCTATAATTTACAGGACGCGCAACTAAGTTAACAACGGTGATCTTTCGCAAACACGCGGCCTCCACCTTTCCCGGGCTATGCGTTACAGCATGATTGTAAGGAATATTACGTTCAAACATCGCTGAGGTGGAATAATTAATTGCCGCTAATTACTGTTCAACCTCTAACCGGCATGTTTCTAACCGTAATTGTACGATCCATGTCGTTAAGAGATACGCAGACATTCATAATCACGGCTATTACTACGCGATGCGTTTCGAGAGCCTTTTTATTACGAGCGCGCGTATAAAACGCGCGGCTCACGAGACAAACGCGATCGACCGACATCAAATATGATATTTTTAATAGAATCTATATATAACATTTCTTCATATAAGCAAATTTCATCTGCTTAATGCTGTATAATCTCATTTCAATATTTGCATACGTTGAAAAGAAGAATTATCTCGGGACAAAATTATCCTTCGTTTCTGTGTAATAATGCAAATATTATCATCCGTGACGATTCGATCGATCGGTCCGTCAGGAATGTCCACCAGGATCGTATCGTGACGACGACGGCCGCGTGTCGCATCGCGCGGAACATCGCGAAACTTTTCTTCCGCTCCCGGTCATCAAGACGGTATTAGAGCGTTATTCCATTTACTCTTATTTACAGAAGCTCCGTGCATCGTGCACCGAAAAGCGCGAGGCAGCGGGTAGGCAAAGCTTCAGTGCGTGTAATTGCCTCCTCCAACTCTTGAATCACATGAATGACCGAACTGCGCCAAGATCAGAAGCCGGCGAAAGCGACTATACGAACAGCTGCACACACCGAGCGCGTTTCTATTTTTCTCTCAACAACGCGGAGAACATAGTAGTAATCACTGGCAAAAGTACTAACGATTAATCGCTGGTTGCAACTTCGCTGATTTTTCGGACGAATTATTTAATTAATCAATTAATCACCGCGATTACAACGAACGATATTTTCGACGGCGACAGCACAGAGGTGAATGACACGTTTGTTTATATGATCGCGTCCCTACGTAGAGCAGTTACACGACGCCGCTATCGGCCAGCTTTCATCGTTGACGTAAGCTACCGGGGTGCTTACTCCGAGGAGGAAAAAAAACTCTCACCTCGTCGGCACGAATTTTTGATCCGGTTTTCAATGAACGTCGCGGGACAACAATTGCGAGACAAATTAATGGACGATCGAAATAACTCGAGTACTATTATCATCACCCGCCTTTCTAGGTTAAGAGACGGAAAAACAGTCAGGAGATTGGGAGGAGAAAATGTTTGGAAAATTAATCGAGTCAAAATTTCGAGCTTATTATAAGTACATTTCAACGTTGGTGAAATCGGGCGTTAGAAAGTGAAATAAATGTGCAAAAACGTAATTTTGTTAGGTAAGACTAGCAAGTTTACGAGGATCCTTCTTGATACATTACATTGAAAAAAAGTGCGACTTTAATTACCTAGCGATACGGCTACCTTAAATATTCATGTTGCATCGATGAAACTGAATATTTCCTTGATCGATCCCGATCGATGATCGGAATAAATACGCGTATTGAGAGTGCGCGCGCGTTCCGTTGTTAAATACGATTACGCCAGGTTGCTCCAAGTATACGAGATTACTCCGTGATTAACGACTTAATGATCGCGGAAAAGAACGACTTAACGACGTCGTATAATCGTAGAAAATGCGCGTCCAATCGATTATTCAGACCGATCGAGGGTGGCGTATATATGTTGTGTAAGTTCGCGAACTGAGCAAAACGAGTGGAAGGGAGGGGGGGGGGGNCGCGTAGGAAAGAAGTACATTATTATTTTAATTAATCGCGCACAAATAAGTACAGATAACTTAGTTCGACAAGAACGAATATTATGTTGCTTCAGATATTATGCTCTCGATAAGAACGAAGTACGAAATTATTAAAAGTATTGCGTTAGCTTTGCGCCGACCAATTACTCACTGCATTTCCTCCTCGCTCCTGGATCAATCCTCGCGAGCATCATGGAACAGGTGCCTCTCCGCATCCCAGCTCCGCCCCGCTGCGGATTATCGTTAATATACGTTCTAATCAGACTATAGAGAGAAAAAGAAAGAGAGAGCGTTGATACTACCTATCGCACAGATGTCTAAAATACGGTATTGACTGCACCCTTGGCATCCCCATCAACGGAAGCAACTGACGTTGCTTTAAATATCAGTCGGTCAAAAGTTCGCTTCAATTTTCGACAGATGGCGTCACGTATATGCGCCACAGACGACAATATCGATAATAGTATGCTGCCGAAACGACACTGGCGGAGGATCATAAACGGCATGCCTCAGTTGACGAATAATTGCAGATTCCACTTCCTTAAAGAGGGTCTAAAATGAAAATTTAAGGCGTAAGATTTGAGAAATCATAATTGATTTTTCTTCTATAATTCGACTGTGATAATTAAGAATTTTACTTCTGGTGTCGCAAGTATCATTCAAAAAACTACCGATTATCTTGGATCATATCACGCCGACATATATATATATATATGTGTGTTGCAATCTTCGGTTTTCACCGGCGAAAGGAATAGAAAGCCGGCGGCATTTTAACTCCTCGTCGTGCTTGACAGGAGGACACGGTAATTAGATGAACTACAATTTCCTCCGATCGCGCGCGGCGGATGTCCGTCTCGTTGTCGTCCGTCATGACGATCGGAGAAGTCGCCGAATCGCGCACGCAAAGAGAAATTTCGAAGGTGCTACATCCCGAGTCGAAATTTTGGCCCTGTCGAAGTAGCCTTCTACTCATTTCAGAGTTGGGTAATAACTAGTTACTCAATTAAAAGTTACGTTAAATTTCAATAAATTTTAACTTAAAATAATAATTTATCACTAGCCATTTTATCATAGGTAGTAATACTTTTCTGTAAGGGTTATACATAAATTCGTACATCTAGCTTTACATATATATATATATATATATATATATATAAAGCTAACTATATACCTTTTATAAAATTACAATTTTTTAATGTTATTATTATCGAGGAATGTTTCTTTGTAAGACGATAGTTCCTCGCGGAATAAAGTCGCGGAATACATGACAATGATCGTCAAAGTGTTAAGAACGTCGAAGTGGCATCAAAATTTCGATTCGGAATGGTGAGGAGATTGCAAGTGACCGAGTCGTCTCCGAAAACGGCTGTTTCTTATCTTCTCACCGATTTATGACCTTTCGGTGTACATCACAAGGATCTTGCGAAGCGACTGGTCGCCGAGGCCTCGTCTCGCTTGTCTCGGCGACGAAACACGGTGCGGACGAAATGGATCGGCTCCATGGAGGTCGACCGGTGTCTTACGCGTGTTCTGCCAGTTTCTTCCAGACGGCTCCCAAGTAGATTTCTACGACGCGGAGCGCGGAGAGTTCAAACCAAGAGATGAAACAAAAAAATGTAAGTTGTTTATTATTATACGTATCGCTACAAAGACGACGCGGCGATTAAAAGAAGAAGAAGGAAAAGTTGTCGATACAATAAATCAGGAATCTGAATCACGCTCAATCAAGGCAGATTCATATCTTCGAATAGCTGGTAAGTCATTTGCATTGCATCAATTGCTGTTATTTGCGTGCGTCGCACAAAACAAACACGAGAACACAGCGAAGAATCTGAATTACAAATCGTCATTCCATCCGCGACTTTTATTTATCGTGTTTTTTTTTTCGCTGACAAAAATACGCAATAATTAGAAGAAAATATATTCCTGATTGTGGGAATAAAAAACTTCTTCTGATTTACCGCAAGCGCAATAAAAAAGGATAATTATATTATTAAAACAAGAAAAAAAGAGAGAGAGGAAGAAGTAAAAAGAATTATAAATAAGAGAAAGATATTCGAATATAAAAAAAATTGTTATCTCGGAATTAATTATAGCGATTAATTTGTCTCGCGGAGTGAAGGTCTCGAAGATGCACGCCTCGTAATTTTCCCCCATAGTTTGTCAATTTCGCATTTTTGCATTATACTTGGCGTGCGATGGGATTGCACATTTCTCTCTCTCTTTTTTTCTCGGGAACGGCGTTCAGAGAACGCATCGCGCACTGCGACATCGCATTGCCGCGCCGCAAAATGTTACAACATTCTAATTGAGAAAGCTCGGAATAGCAGAAGCATAATCGTCCTCATTGCGCGCACGCATTAACATAATACTCGCAAGAATGGTATCAAGTGGCCAATATTAAATAAAATGACGTCAATGCGATTCTCGTACGATATTAGAGCGAAAGAGCGAGTGAATGTATATACTCGAATAGCGCACAAATGTCTAAAAGATGATTAAAGGATAACGTGGAAAAAAGGTCCTTGGTAGCGCAATTCATTGGCGATACATTGGTCCAATATTGGTTATATCGGGGGTACGTTGGACGAATGTTGCCCAATATTAGTCCAGACAACACAAATGTCCAAAACCAGGACATCTTTTAGACATCTTTAAGTTGTCTTTAAGATAGCGTAATATAAGGCGTTTTTAAATAATTTTTAAGACGTCTAAAGGACATCTTACTTATCCCGATCCTGGACATTGTGCTGTCTGGGAAGTCGGCCGGACAACCAAACCTGTAAAAGCAGATTTGATGTAATATTTGCTAGCGAAACCTGATAATAGATTAATTGGTTATCACGCTCTGCTGAGAGTGACCATTCTCGTTGTCTTCTAGTTTTACGTGCTATCTGGATCGTTATTATCATATTATGTATATCTGTTTATGTGTTCATTCTTTATTGCAACGAAGGTACAATATCTGCGTACGCGCATCGTATGGTTTGCGTACGCACTTTATTTACAACAAGCGTATACAAGGCATACACAAATTTCTTTTTAACACAAGACTATGCATGGCTGCTGTAAACGGGAACGCCTCATTATCATTCGTCTCCGTTTGCTCCTAGAAATACGTTTACGATTACTATACAGAAATTGAAAGTTGATTCGCATGGATTAAATCTTGTCTATCTGTCTATCTGTCGATCTCGCCGAACACGATGTCCAAGGTGCCGATAATGGCGACCACGTCGGCAAGGAAGTGCTTAACCCCTATGTGGTGCAGAGCTGAGAGATGCGCGAAGCCCGGGGCCTTGATTTTGCATCTGTACGGCTTGCTGCTGCCGTCGCTCACGAGGTAAACGCCGAACTCGCCCTTCGGCGCCTCGATAGAGGTGTACGTAGCGCCCGGTGGCACCTGGAAACCTTGCGTGTACAGCTTGAAGTGATGGATCAGAGCCTCCATGCTGTTCTTCATCTCCTCCCGCCGTGGCGGCACTATCTTGGCGTCATCGCAGCGCACCTCGCCCTCGGGCATCTGGTTCAGGCATTGGTGAATGATGCGCAGGGACTGGCGCATCTCTTCGACACGGCAGAGGTACCTGCAAGAGACAATCCGACGATGAAGACCTCGCGACTGTAGTCTCACCGACGAGACAGCTGCAGTAATAGTCGTAGTTAACAACAGCATTTCGGAAGGGGAGAGACAGCGGATATGTCAAATCAGCTTTTTGAAACTATTTCACCCGGAAGGAAAAACGTCACCTGGTGCGATTTAATTGATTGAATGAATTTTTCCTTTATTCCCGTCATTTTAGATATTAAAGGTGGTAACAGTTATCACCTCATTCCGCATAATAATTTTCGTCTTTAGTTCGGTTCACCCGGACGACTCACCTGTCGTAGCAGTCGCCGTTCACGCCGACCGGCACGTCGAACTCGACCAGATCGTAAGCGTCGTAAGGCGCGACTTTTCTCAAATCCCACTTGATCCCGGAGCCGCGCAACATCACCCCACTGAATCCCCAATTCAGCGCGTCCTGCGCCGACACGACGCCGATGTTGATGGTGCGTTGCTGCCAGATCCGGTTCTCCGTCAACAAGTCTTCCACCTCGTCCAGCCGCTCTGAGTACTTGGAGGCCCAGTTGTAAATGTCATTCATCAGACCCAGCGGCAAATCCAGAGAGACACCGCCCGGCCTTATGTAGGCCGCGTGCATGCGGGCACCGCTCACGCGCTCGTAAAACTCCATCAGCTTCTCGCGTTCCTCGAAGAGCCAGAAGAAAGGCGTCATCGCTCCGACATCCAAAGCGTGCGTGCCGACGCCCATGATGTGATTCAGGATCCTCGTGATCTCCCCAAAGAGAACTGCAAAGGCACACGAATAAGACTCCATGGAAACAACTGCATCAATGATTCAGTCAGATTCTATTGTACAGCCCTGCCCATATCGTTAGACGCACCTTAGTTTCTTACTTAATTCATTGACTTCCGAGGACCAGCTTTATAATACGGCTCATCTATCGATCGAATTACGTTGAAGAACTATTATTCTATGAAAGGTACTCTTCGTACAATGTCATTTCACTTGGCTTTATTTGTGACTTGAAACTTCAAATGCCTTTCTCACTAACAGAAAGATCAAGATTTTTGTGTGAGAAATATTAATATTGTTTGCAAAGATTATGGGTAAAACAAGTGACTCGACATCTTTCTTCTCCTCCTAACCTGTATTCTATTAAAAAATCAAAGTGCATCTAATAATAATACAGCTAGGGACTGTATATCCAACATCATAAATCATAAACCATACGCGAACTTGTAAAACTGCACCTAAAGATGTAAGGGAGTAAACTTGATTAACCATAGGAGATCCTGGACGACCTCTAACTCAGGAAAAAGATAATCCTCACCTCGAATGTACTTAGCGCGTATCGGCACATCGATGTTGAGTAGCTTTTCTATAGCCAGGGAAAAGCATTGCTCATTGCACATCATGGAAACGTAGTCCAGACGGTCGAAGTAGGGCAGAGCCTGCATGTAGGTCTTATACTCGATCAGCTTTTCCGTGCCACGGTGCAAAAGACCTATGTGGGGATCAGCACTGATCACTATCTCACCCTCCAGCTCCAAGATCAGCCTGAGTACGCCGTGAGCGGCTGGATGTTGCGGGCCGAAGTTGAGCTTGATGTTCTGTATGACTTGCTTCGGAGCAGGCAGCGGGACAAGCTCCGACCGCTTGTAGTATGGTGTCCACGATATTTCCTCCGGCGAGTAATACACCGGTTTTTCGAACTGCTTGAGATATTCGGCGTCTGGGTTCCATTGCCTGACGCCGCGACGCCGTCTGCAAGATTGACACAAGGTTGTCAACGCGAAACGTATTAATGGACGAGTCCGATAGGGGTTACGACGAGGTTATGTAATAACGTGCAAAATTACGGCGAAGCTGCGACCCGTTGAACGCGAGTAATTACTTACACGTCGACGACCGCAGGCGCATTATTCGGCGACAATAATCTGTTAGCGCCGAAAAATCCTGCGTTTTTACGCAGGACCGACTTCAACACTCTGGCCGCCATGATGCTCACATCACGTCGGAGGCGCTCGGTCGATGACTGCAGCAAAACACGGAACGGAACTTTTTGTTCTTCTCGATCTAGTTTTCTGCACCGGTGCGACACAAGTACACCGAAGTGTTCTTTTTTAACAGAAATGATGTCGGTGCAAAGATTACGGTATTCATAGCGGGATCTTATATTTAAGCGTCCTAAGATTATCTTCAGATACTGTACGGCTCATTTCGTTGGCTACGAAACATATGAAGATGAACTTAACACGGTCACATATTTTACATATGTGTGTGTGGGTATGTTAAAAGTGAAAGAAATAAATTCTACGCGATGTATTCTCCCCTTAAACATTATTTTTATTTATAGATATAGTATTTGTAAAACTATGTGTAACTACCAAGTGACTACAATAAAAAAAAAATATCATCTATTATTACATCAAATTAGTTTTAAACTGTTGCCGTTTCCATGTAAAATCAGGCATAAGCGTTTCTTCGACGAATATTACGCGGTTCATGCCATCAACTAGTAATATGGAATGTGTCCTTGTACCATATTCTTTTCCGATAGAAACAAAAATTGAACTAAGTTCTTTGTATCTTGTTGGAGATCTCTCTTGCAACTCAGGATCTGGCAGATACCTGAAACATACGGTTTGAATATCGTATTTGCGAGCACTTTATATACAGTGTGCCAGCATAAATTTGACTTAAAATAGCACTTAAATTAGTCTTCGGAATAAAGATACAAAGATGAAAATCTTTTCCATTTTTTACTTACAATTTTTGCTGGAACATAAATGGAATTTTCAATTTTTTTCAGGCAATTTCGTTTTTTTTTTTTTTTAATAGAGTCGTACTATACTTTTATACTGATATTTTACGAGGTAAAGAAAAACAAGATAAATATTCATATTATTGAAATAATCTCCAATTACCTTAACATATGTTATCGAACTATTTTATTACATATTTAAACTTGGATTTACCTTTTTTTTGATTTTAAAAAATTAACAAGCTCTTCAATCAGATTATTCTGATTCGTGATATCCGCATTCTTTACGATACGTTTAAATTCTTCTTTCCCCGCCTCCACTTTCTTATAAGGACGATCTAATCCACTATTTCCAATACCTATAATATCACTGTTACACATTATAGGCCCCGTAGATCCTATACAACTGTTTAGATAATGTACATTGGCGTTGCTGAAATATATAATATCACATGTATATTATAAGAATGTTATTGCTACATTACATTGAAGGAGAAAAAGAAAAACAAGAGAGAGAAGGGAGGAGCAGTTGCGAACATACAAGGTATTCATCATAATGGTTGCCACGATTTTTAAGTCATTTCCAACAATTTGACAAATAGAAGGTATAAATAAAAAAATTAATGGGTTTTAACAGGCAGTAACTTTCGATTTAAAAATTTAAATAATACTCAACTTTTAAATCATATATCAAGCACATCTTTATATTTTTTACTATAAGAATAATTTTCTGTATACTTATATAGACATATTTTGGTATATTGTCCACATTGTGACTAGTATAATTATATTAACCCAGATAGCCAAACCTGGGCAAAGAGATTTCGAGCAAAGCCTGCTACAGATTTTTGGTGACAGAGAGACAACATCCCTTGCAAAAAAAGTATTATTGGCTGGTCAGTAATAAATTATTATATCTCAGCCCTATTGAGTGTGTGAATAAAATTGACAGTGTTAAAAAAACTATGTTACAAATGTTGGCTATTTGAATTACTAAGATGAATGCCCTATTATATATTTATACATATATATATATATTAAGCCTTTATCTTATTATTCTATTTAATACAATATTTTCCCAAGATTATGACTGTTTAGTATGAGTTTATCATGATTATCAAATATTTACGTACTATAAATTTAACAAAATCAAACAATACGGATTATATGGCTGTCCATTAACATTTTCTCTGTGTAATTTGTCCAAGTATAATTCCATGGAATCATTGGAAGTAATGAAATTTGTTATCAAAGGTCCACGACCCTTTTTTGACGCATCAATTGCACATCTGTTGTTAATGAAATTTAAAGTGACAGCAGCTTTTCCTTTCGTCGACAGAGCTAACCAAGTTCCACCTTCCTTACCAGGTTCCATGTCAATACCTAATATACCGTAATATTTTTGTTTAATTTAAATATCACACCGTTTCTATATTGCACAATCCATAATTAGATAAGAGTTAAAGAACATTCGGTTTCACATAACTGTCATTAATATTTTTGTCATACCTCCCAGACAATCCGGATACTGATCCCAGTAATGAGCTGATAATGTAGGTCGTTTGTACATTTCATCTCGATTTGACGCAACTATTAATCGATAGGAATTAGCATCTGCATCCGAATTACGGTAAATAAATAAAATGCACATAACTGATTTCTCAATATTCACAACTGCTACGGACACTCCAAAGGAAAACCTCTTTGTAAAGCTCAAAATCAGTATCTACATAGGGTGTTTTTTTGTAATGCTGATAACATTATCAAACAATTAGTTGATAAATTAAGATAACAGGATTTGTTCTTTCCACTTATCTTCACTTAGGCTGGTTCACTTTGCGGCCAATGAAATGAGTCGTAGAACATCTGAAGATAAATTTAAAACGGTCTTAAATATAAGATCTGACTATGAATACCGGTCTTAGAACGAGACGGATACATGTTCGGACGAACTAGAAGCAAAGACGAGGAGAAAATCGAGTGGGGAAAAATGCGCAAGCAATACAAACATGCCAAATGCCACGTAGTTTGTCTAACCAAATGATATATAAGTCGCCTTCGGGAATCCACACTGACTGTGCGCATCATTAGACATCAGTTGTTCTGAAACTCACCCAGGCTTCATTCAGAAACATCACCTTTCAGTATGCTTTCGTCACTTCAGTCACCGAAGTTACAAAAGCATGCAAAAGAGCATACCAAATTGAATTATGTAACAAACTGAGATGAGCACCGCCCTTGTTTCTGCTGGATAACCTCGTGCCGAGAGAGACCATATCCAAATAGTATCCCTGTCTTTGTCTAACTGTGTCCGTCTCTGTCTTATCTTGGCCTATGTAGACTATATAACGTTAGTAAGACAGAGAGCGAGATACTACTTAGACACTGCCTTTGTCTAGCAGACCTACTCGTGCCCGTACTAGGCTACAAATTGAAATTTAAGTCAATTTCAGCGAATCCTGCTCTGATTGGCCAAATTTCAGTTCAATCTCTATTTTGTATTTCTTCCATCTAGATAAGGATAAAGATGATCTATTTATTCATCTGGATGCTTATTTAAATAATTTAATCCAGATGCCGGCAAACACCGCTCGTTGCGAGTTCCTCGCGCTCACTGACGCGGGCGGGAACCTCGAATTTCCCCACGGGCGAGCGACTGCCAAGAGTTTGACGCAAGTCACTGTATCGAGGCTGCTATTTCGAGGATAACGGTGGTGTGTGGATCATTGTTGCTCCCGTCGGCTACAACATTCTGCACGTCGTCGTCGCGCAATTGCGCGCACGCAGGCCGACAGTTCTGTTTTGATTCACCTTTATTTTTACTGTACATTAAACGTATACATCGTCATATATATACAAAGGTACAAAAGTTAATCACCTTGCTGATTACTGGAAGAAATCTCCCACAGATATTCGTCCTTCGATCCACGTTTAGGAAGAAATACACTCCAAAAATATCGAGCCGAATCACTGAAATGATCCGATGTGTCGCATTTGTGCATTCGCGCGATAAGAGCGCGCCGTCGAGAGGCTCGAGATCGAATATCCGTTCCCGCGTTCTCAGCAATACACCGGTAGTGTAATCCACCTGCATTCTGTTTGCGGACGATCGAAATCAAACAACAAAAAGTTGCAACCTACGCCTTGTATATATAATTTGACAGCTGTCAGATCACCTACGCATGATCGTCAATTCATAGGTTCTCTCCGTCATAATTTTTATATGTTCCGAAATATGAGAAACAAAAACTGTTGCAACTGTTCTATGACCGAGTATACGGCGTTCGTTAACAAATACGTAAAAAGTTTAAAGTATTCTCTTTAAAACGCCTATATCATATTTTCGAATTAAATAATTTTTTGCTCGGAAAACTCAACTGACGAAGTTTGAAATTGAGTGGTCGCCATTTTTCGTTTAACTCGAAATATCTTGACGAAAATTAACGACAACATTAATATAGCTAACGTGATTAGAAACTAGAGACTTCAAGCTTTAAAATGCTTCTTGAACGATGTCGATAGCATCATTATTGCAAAAGTTACAGCCTGTTTAATTTCGCCTATGTTATATTAGAGTGAAAAGTACGTCTAACCAGCCTTTGAGTCATACTACTCGAAAAATAGAAGCACGCCTGACTCCATCGTTTAGTCATATTACGACCTCAGTTTCTCCGTTAAGTATAGTGGCGACTCATAGCGGAGATCCTGGAACTAAGTTTCAGAAATAACGGGTTTTTCGTGCGAAAGTTANATTATTAGACCCGTTATTTCTGAAATTTAGTTCCAGGATCTCCGCTATGAGTCGCCACTATATTTAACGAGAAACTGAGGTCGTGATATGACTAAACGATGGAGTTAGACGTGCTTCTATTTCTCGAGTAATATGACTCAAGGGCTAGTCAGAAGTACTTTCCATTGTAATAAAACATAGGCGAGATTCAACAGGCTGTAACTTTCGCAATAATTTTGCATGTTAAATACGCGTAAGTATCTGACGAGTTCCAAAAACAACCCCAAGAACAGTTGGTTTGCTGCATATAAAAGGCTTACTGCAAAATTATATATCAAAGAAACTCAAGAGGAGGGGATAGCGTGATAATAAAATACTTTTATTACATCAATCCGATGGTGTGATTGTTCTTGCCTTAAGCACTTGAAGCTTTAGAAAGTGCTGCTTGAACGATGTCGATAGCATCATTATTGCAAAAGTTACAGCCTGTTTAATTTCGCCTATGTTATATTAGAGTGAAAAGTACGTCTACTTTTTGTAACTTACTTGCTGTAACTTTCGCACGAAAAACCCGTTATTTCTGAAACTTAGTTCCAGGATCTCCGCTATGAGTCGCCACTATACTTAACGGAGAAACTGAGGTCGTAATATGACTAAACGATGGAGTCAGGCGTGCTTCTATTTTTCGAGTAGTATGACTCAAAGGCTGGTTAGACGTACTTTTCACTCTAATATAACATAGGCGAAATTAAACAGGCTGTAACTTTTGCAATAATGATGCTATCGACATCGTTCAAGAAGCANCTTAAGGCAAGAACAATCACACCATCGGATTGATGTAATAAAAGTATTTTATTATCACGCTATCCCCTCCTCTTGAGTTTCTTTGATATATAATTTTGCAGTAAGCCTTTTATATGCAGCAAACCAACTGTTCTTGGGGTTGTTTTTGGAACTCGTCAGATACTTACGCGTATTTAACATGCAAAAATGCGATATAGTTCATAAACATAATTCTAATTTTTCAGTCTTAATTTTCTTGTATTAAAGCGTGTGTAACTAATATATTGCTCTATTATTATTAATATATTGCTCTCTTATCTTTACACCTACACCTTGTATATGTAATTTGACAGCTGTCAGATTACCTGAGCATGATCGTCAGATTCATAGGTTCGCTTCGTCATAATTTTTATGTTCCGAAATATGAGAAACAAAAACTGTTGCAACCGTTCTGTGACCGAGTGTACATTTAGCGACTAGATGAGAGTAATAATGAGTGAAGTGTGCGCGCGCACCGTTTCTCTCTCCCGGTGAACAGCGTCGTTTAAGCCTAAGAATATCACGTTGCTCGCCTCGTGTTACACACGTCGATGCAGAAGTAGAATACTAACGTAAATAGAAAGTGGGAGGATGGCGCCTCAACAGCCTCGTTTTATTGTACTCGTCGCACTGACGTGAACCCGCGCGAGCGCGCGCGCTGACGAGGGATCGCGGACGAATCGTGCACGGAGAGAATGTCACAGCTGTTTTTTTATGTAAATTTTCTTCTACCAATTTTCCTACGTTTTCTAATAGCGCGTGAATACCCCGATGGAAATATTAGGTTCATAAGAAAGTTATGTCGTTTTTCTGTTGCTCCAATTGAAATGTTCATTATTCATTATCGTTGCTCATTGTGCGATTTAGACAATTTTGGTATTAGTCGAAAGCTAGTAGTTCCACATTTTTATTTTTGATATTATAGGTGTTTTTTAATCATTAAATTTTGAGAAATAGGGGTATATGATGGATCAAGAAAAACTTCACTTTAGACACTCTATGCTTTATGAGTTCCAACATGGTCATAATGCGACGGAAGCTCATAAAAATTTGTGTTTCGTCTTTGGATCATCTAAAGTTAAACTGCGTACGGTCCAAAGATGGTTTGAAAAATTCAGGTCAGGTGACATGAAGCTTCAAGAAGAACCTTGCACTGGAAGACCAAAGGATGACGACGTTCTGAGGGCTTTAGTGGGTAATAAACCACTATTGACTACGAGGGAGATCGGGAATAAGTTAAGCGTTAGCCACATAACAATGAATTTTATGAACATTGAAAACCACTTGAACAAGCTTGACTTTGTCTACAAATGGTGTCGTTGGATTCCCCGTGAATTAAGCGAAAAAATATGGCAGATTAAATTTCTATTGCTTCTTCTTTGCTTACTCGACAACAATATGAACCATTCTTGGATCACCTGATTACTGGTGACGAAAAGTGGATTGTGTATGACAATGTAGTGAGGAAAAGAACCAAGGTGAGGAAAAGAACCAAGAAGCCAGGCAGTTCGCCTCCTATCCTTGCGAAGGTCAATTTGCATCAAAAGAAGCTAATGCTTGCATTTGGTGGGATTATCGATGTCCTATCCACTGGGAACTGTTGCAACCAGATCAAACTGCCACAGCAGACCTATATTGTGATCAGCTAACCCGACTGGATACAAAAATACGTGAACTTCGTCCAGCATTGTATAACGGAAAAGGTGTTGTCTTCCAACATGACACTGCCAGGCCTTGCGTGGCTTTAAGGACGAAGGAGGAGCTCCAGACTCTTGGTTATGAAGTTTTATCACATCCTCCATACTCACCTGACCTGGCACCATCTGACTACCACTTGTTCCTCTCGATGCAAAATTTTCTTAAAAGAAAAAAATTTCGAAATTTTCAGAATGTTCAGAGAGCAGTGGTAGATTTCCTGACTTCAAAGGATAGGATCTTTTATACATCCGGCATAAATGACCTTGTTGACAGATGAAGGAAGGTCATAGAAATCAGTGGTCAATATTTCATTAATTAATCTCACTTATGAGCTTAAATATAAGAAATTGAAATTTCCTAAAAAAAAACGACATAACTTTCTTACCAACCTAATATTTTGCCGAAACACTCTTTCAATCGACACCGTTTCATCAATATACGCGTTCTTCAATTTAATTTCGTAAATTTCACGATATCTGATATTTCGAATATTTTTGTTCTATATTCCGAACGGTACAAAATGTCCTGGAATCGTCCTGGATGTGCTCAGGACGTCCCAAGACACTTCTCAGGGCATCCTGAACATATTTTGGCTGATTTTGGGACATCTTATGCTATATGGAATATCAATTAGTGTAGTTTCTACTATAAAAGTCACGGTAATTTCTACTTTTTTTTCTTTCTCCCGCTATAGTAACTTCTACTGTAAAATTCTCTCCTCGTACACACACACACACACACACACACACCTGCCGATCCGCTCGCCGATTTGCGAATCCGCTAATAGAAGTCGTAGAGAAGATAGCGGTGCAACGACTGCGGCAGCTGGAGCTTCCGCACGATCTTCGGCAACTTTGTGCCGCAGAGCCTGCGGACGATCAGTCTCGCCTGATGGGTCAACGGCAACGGGGTCCTGGCCGCCTCCATCACCAGGGCCTTCTGCGCGTCCGTCAGGCTGCTGGAACGCCGGATCATGCAGGGGTCGAAACTCTCGGCCGCTTCCAGCAGCGCCCGCAGCAGCCGCGGCTTGTCCGCCATGTTCTGCAGGGAATTGAGGATGCCGTGGGGATCGCGGAACTGCGTCTTGATCACCACCCGGGCGCCATACTTGAGCAGCAACGCCACCACCTCCACCGACGGGTTCTCGTTCGAGGCGACGTACTCGGCGAGGACCGGGCGCAACGCCGGTCCGTCGTCGCTCCGTATCACCAGATTCGGATCGGCGCCGCGCTCCAGCAGCATGCACAGGATCTCCAGCCGGTTCGGGATGTTGTCCGCGCAGGCCACGTGCAGGGGCGAGCCGATGATGGGCGAAGTGGCGTTCACGTCCGCACCTGTGTATCGGCAAAAATCGAATCAGATTGGCGCGGATCCACTCGGATCTCGCGCGATTAAAGGACTTCTCTATCCAGTTTAACCCGTTCTTCCCTCACGCGAGACCGCTTGCACGAAACATACCGGACACCCTGTATATATATACGTATAGTTTTTGTCATTGAATATATATTTATTTTCCTGTTTATATTATTTGTTCAATATGTCCACCTTTCGTTTGCAAACATATTACTTCTCGTTGTATAGAAGACTTCATCAATTGTCTCATTCTCTAGGTATAATGATGAAATTCCCAATTAGGCGCGTAATCTCAGAATATTCACGCATCATGTTTTTTATTCTGTGGTCCGGGAACGATACTCCAGAACAGCGGGCATAACGTGCAAATATTCAGAAGTAATGCTTCTAATTGGGAATTTCCGAGTCTTGTCTTTCCCGAGCAGCGTTTCGGCAACGTTGGGCAACAGTCAGCCAACCAACGTGTGCCGCTCGGACTGTTAGAACAGTTAATAAAGCAAAATAGCAATATAGTTAAGAATATACCTGAATATGTTCCTTTCGACTCCTACTGCCACGGTAACGTTGCAATAAGAAACAGGAAATTAATTCCGATCGGTGTGACGTGATATATAAAACTTATAACGTATAATATCGATTCTTCGAGGCTATACCGGTATTACTTATCAATTTTCTCAAAATTACGTGATTGGGGCCTCGAAAAATCGAGAAAACTCACAAAGACTCCACATAGACTCGGTATCTCGAAAAACAAAAAACATTTTACCGCCTGGAATATTTTTCGAGTTGCGATCACAAGCGCAATCGCAACCTGGAAATCGCGTCGACCGAGAACCGACAGAAGCGTAAAGGACATCCTGTTCGCGTCGTTAACCAATACTGACGAAAAAAGCTCTTGGCTGGCACGACACGATCCAGAGTGCGGAGGCAGAGATCTATCTATCCGTCTGTCTGTCTGTTTGCGATCCGAAAACCGCATAGCACACGAAAGGGTCGACACGGCGATCGTAAAGCGTATTCGGCACGCGACGACCTTCGAATGCCGAACACAATTCGGCCGTATGCCAGTATCGCAAACAAATCGTATCGCTCACCCGCTTCGAGCAGCATCTCGACGATCGACGGGTCACCCTTGAGTATGGCCAAGTCCAGGGCCGTCGGCTTCTGGTAGTCCGGTCCCGGGTTCAGCCTGGCGCCCTGTTTCAGCAGCAGATTGATCACCGCCGGGTCGCCGCCGAGGATGGCATAGTGCAACACCGTGCGGTAATCGTGCCTGGCGTCCGCCAACGAGTTCACATCGGCGCCGTAATTCAACAGCAGAAGCACCGACGCTATACCCTGTTTATCATGCGCAGCATCGGTTAGTTTCCCTCCGCGAGAATGCGGTAAGCAATGAGACGGGCGATGAGAGAAAGCGTTTGAACGTCAAGTGCGAAGAATCTGAGATAACACGATTCTTCTGGCACCTAAAGTCATTACTGATTTCAAACACCGATTATCAATTCGATTTAAAATTACCGATTTCGAATCGTAATCGATCGAAAAGACGCTTGAAGGATTAAACGAACTTTTCGACTATATTTATCGCGAATGACAAATTTTTGAGATCCGGTGGATCAACTTGGGGAAATAGAGAGTATAAGAATATATAAAGAAATAACAAAACGTTAACTTAAGATTAGCGCGTTCCTTAAGATTAATTTTTGCTAAAATTCGTTAATGTTTAAATATCGTAGATAAACTAAACAGAATTAGGTACCTGTGGCAATCGGGCGGCCTTCATAAGAGGAGTTAAGCCGGCGCGATCCCTCGTGTTCGGCTGGGCGCCGAAGGCCAACAGCAGTTCCATGCACTCCAAATCGAGAGGCGACACCAGATTGATCTCGGAGCCGAAGAAGTATCTCTTGTTCGGATTGGCACCAGCCTCGAGCAGCGTTCTCGCGACCTCGACGTGACGGTTACGCAGGGCTAAACGCAACGGCTCGTCGCACAGCATGGTTCTACGTCAGAAGGAACTACACGTTAGTCCGTCGATCAAGCCTAAAATCGCTCGAAAAGAACTTTGGTGACCCAAAGTCAAACCGACAAGATCGGTAAATAGATCTTTTCAAACCCCGCAACTTTCATCTGAAACAGCACCTATCAAACTTATATACTTTTCGAGATATCTCGGAGTGCCGGTATTTTTTTCTCACCCCACAACTTGCGTCGTTTCACGGAGGGAGATTGAGAAGGGACAAGTGGCTCACCTGGGGAACAGCTCGCTCGTGTCCTGACGGTGGTCCACCTTGGCGCCATACTTGAGCAACAGTTTCACCAGGTCCAGGTAGCCGTGTTCGGCGGCGAGATGCAGGGCCGAGTAACCGCATTCGTCGGTGGCGTCGATGTCGGCGCCGCGCACCAGGAGAAGCTGCGCCGCCTCGGTGTAACGCTGCCACACGGCGTAGTGCAGGGGCCTGAGACCCTGGGTGACCGGCTCGTTCGGCTTGGCGCCGCATGCGAGGAGTATGCGGATCTCGTCGAGCGGTTGCAGCCGTATTATCGAGTCGGCCAGCTCCCGTTGTAACGGGTTGGCGATGCACTCGGTCGGCATCTACATGTGGTGCAACGCAGAGAGAGAGAGAGAGAGATGCAAATAAGAAGAAGTGTGAGAGAGGGGGAGGGAGATGAAGAGAGAGTTGCATAATACGCGAGTAACGTAACGTGTCTCACACGTGCTACATTGGGCGGAAACTACTGGTGGAAGATTTATCGGCGCAGAGGATTTATGACGAGAGACGATTCGCCGATAAGTTCTCAAGCTTGTTTCCGGCGATGACCGTCATGTGACGAACTATTCGAACTAAATCTGTCACTTGTTCTTTATTTGTACTAACGGGGATTATGTAAGATTGTTGAGAGCTCTCTAAAACAGACTTCCGGAAAGAACATTGCGAGCGCCAATTGCCGAGCTGGAGATTTTTCATTTTATCGATGTCACTACATTAATATCAAAATTCACGAGTAATTTACAGTTATTTATATCAAATTCATAATATTAATAATGATATTGATATTATGTATAGATAAAAAGAATATTAATTTATTATTTTTAATTAAAAATTAATTGTTACTTTAATTTAACTTATACTTTAATTTAAATTAACTTATACTTTAATTTAAATTAAATGATACTTTCAATTTAATTAAAAATTAATTAATACTTAATTTCCGTAGTTCTGTGTATTTACCGGTAGAATATAATATCTGGCAAATTTGGCGCTTGGAATCTTCCCCGGCTGGATTCATTCTTTTGATTACTCGAGGATTTGGTTACACGTAACACACGAACGTCGAGCATTCAGTTCTTCTTTACTCGTTTCGAACAAGAGGAAACTTTTGCGACGAGAGAACCACGTACACGGCATGCTAACATGCATCTACGTGGGTACGCACTTTAATATCAAATCTGATACGTCTTGCGTAATGAGCGCGGAAAACCAACAAATCTGCAATACAAGAAGAAAGCGATATTAATTGCTAGCTGACGATTTCAAAAGATCGATCTAAACTCGCTTCTCTCGCAGTTGCGAGATTTTTTACTTCGTCGTGTTCTCACGAAGAATCGAAACTCGTCTTTTAGCCGAATTTCAAATTAAACTTCTCGCGCTGTATCAACAGCCACGCGGACTTAAGCTTAATTAAAGAAACTCTGCGTCTTTTTTGTATTACGTATCGTCGCGACGTCATAGACGTCTCCATTGATTACTGGAGATAAATTTAGGCCCTATGTTAAATCTTTCATTTTACAACACAGTACGAGCTAAGATAATAAAACAGATTAATTCTAACGATATAATTTAGTCTTACTTTGACAAACGATGATGTCTTAAGTTGGCGTCAAAAAATAGTTTATTTTCAATACTTATATGAATTTAACAACCGAAATATTGAAAGCACTTATAACTTCTAGGTACTTTAACTCCTACTGTAGAATCAAAGGTTTAACACAAGGCCAAAATTTCGACTCGAGTAAGACTGCGATTTCCGCGCTTTTTCGCCCTTTTCGCCGAAACTTTCCTCCGATATGCGGGTAATCCCGTCCGTTCGCAATTCGTCAGTCGCTTCGTACGATTTGGCTGACGATAGGTGAGTAATGCAATCACTGCTCTCTCTCTCTCTCTTTTCCTCGCGGGGGGAACCTCGCTAACGCGCGTCACAAACCTAAAAACTCTGCCAAGAAAACGGCGCAATTCTGGCGATGATGCCGAAAGTCTCGTGGCTCGTCGATCGAGAATCACGCAGTCTGCGTTTTCGAGGTCTGCGAAGTCTGCTTTGAGCGGCACGAAACGCGCTCTCGAAGAGCACGTATCGCACCCCTCGAGCTCTACCCCTCGGCTCTACATCGCACACCGGAGGAGGACCCAACGCATCCTCGCGAAAGAAAAGATCAGACCAAATTCGTTTCGGTCGTGAAAATCACGAGAGATCTATCGACTTCCCCCGTGAGCAGTCCGAACGCGTCGACTTCCTAGCGCATTTCAAGTCAATCTCAAGTCAAATCTTCCTGATTTTGGCGCTCGCAGCTAAATTTAATTAAGTAAATTTTCCGCCTCTATTTATACCAGAGAGAAGTAGAACTGTGACGTTAAGAGCGAGTCGCCGTGCAGACTCGGTGCAAGCTCGGTTGGACGTGGTTCCCAATTCGCCGAAGTTACTCGAGTTTCCGTCGTAATCGACATTCTCCGAAAGTCTATTTTGATATCCGTTCGATCGAAATGCGTCACGTTATCTCGGAAAGAAAATTCGTCGCGTCGAAGTCTATATCGCTCCGCTTGGTACTCGCGCGATAATTTTGTCAATGATCGAACGGGAACAAGAGCAATGATCGCCATCCGATGACCGTTCGATGTATATTCTTGGCCCTCTCGCGAGATCGATCCGTCCGACCGCGGCGGAGAACGGCGTAGAAGAGTCGATATTCACTGCCAATTTTCGCCGCCAAATGTCCCCCGCTATCGTAAACATTCGGTCCGAATTGATGCAAGATCGCGATAACATCACGCAATACCGCACAGCCGATACTATCGCGTATCCCGGGTTACTTTGACACCTGTCAGGTGTTGATGATCCGAGCTTCTTCGTCGCAGAATCGCGAACTGTGTCTCAAATGCAGCCTCAAAAGTGGGCGATACCCATCGATAATACCAACGCTACATGTTATTCGTTTCTTATCACTTTTATCGGTTGTCAAATTGTTAATGGAAGAGAAAATAATGCTTCTACGAAAAGAAAAAAAACTATAATCATTTCCATACTCTCTACACAGAAGACACGAATTTCATTCGCAAGGAAAGATAAATTCATCACGAACCATTTCCATCAATTTTCTGGTGAAAGCGTAATTTCTCGGCAATATACTTGAACGGAAAAACGCCCTCCATGTAGCGCAGGCCTCATTTCTCGTGGAGGTAACAGCTCCTTTAACCAACCAAAATCTACCCTGCAACTTCTAACGACAGTGTCATTGTTGCTACGTTGTCGTTGCGTAGGTATGACACATCCCGCGGGAAGCTGAACAACGACAACGCAACGATGAAATACACCGTCGCTAAAAATCCCACAGGCCCGAAAATCTCGTAAAATTCGCCGACCTTTCGCGCCTCTCACTTTCGCGGTCAATCAGATGCGCCTCGGCGAGATCTGTCACGAACTTATCATCACGACTCACCACAAGCGGCTCACCACGAGAGGGGCCGATCGCGGCGTCCATCGATCGCGGATCATCGTCGTGAGACGCGCGAAACGGGCGAACCGATCGTCGTCATGATCGAACCATGCGCCATCCGCGATGTTGTGCGGCACGCGCGCGCAATCCGTACTTATTGTTTACTCACGTCGAAAACGGTGCGATGCTCCAACATGAAGGAACGATGTCACAAACTGCCTTCTCCGTTGAACGTTCGGTCCTATTTAAAGCTTCGATGAACGCGCGATTCGCGCTGTCCGAAAATAACACAAAGGGACGCGGCCGGCGCGGGAGCTGCGCGTCGAGTTGCCCGCTCTCTCTCTCTCTCTCTTTCCCTCCCGTCCCCTCTCACTCTCTCTTTCTTCCTCTTCTCGCTGCTACGCAATTTTTATTTCAGCCTACACGTAGATAGATAGACACATAGAAACGTATCGCTCACGTGTTCCTTTCATCCCGCGCGCTTTCTCACATGTCGCGCCGCGACGTGCCACGGACCCTCCGGAGGGAAGATCTACGATCCTGCCGTACGAGAAGCGCACCCCGCCGATACTTATCATGCGATAGTCTTCATTTCCCCAAACAGCATAATATCCAAAATCTGAACATAAAATAGTCTTTATATCCCGGGAATAGTCACCTTATTTTTTCTTCTTTTTTTTTCTTTTAAACGATCAATATTTTTATCCGTAAATATAAGATATAATGTAAATATTGCTTAATGTTTACTGGATATGGGTACATATAACCTCTCTCTTTCTCTCTCTCCCTCCCTCTCGTTCTCTTATTCTCCGTCTTCAGTCACGTTTTTCACGCGCGTTTGTTTTGAAAATTGTTTACGATCTGTATGGCGTGTATAACGACCGGGTCACAATCTGAACGCGCACTTGGCGGCATTGTTGATGCATTGTTGCGACGATATATAAGAAATCCCGACTGCTAATATTCGACTGGCTCGCGATCGCCTGTGCGTGTATTTGCGAAAAATTTGTTTGAAACGAAAGATAATTATCTTACAAAGAAATTATTTGTTTCAGTTTACATATATTTCTTGTAGCCAAATAATATTTTATTCGGTTGAAAGATATTATTTCAAATAATAGCGCTCTTTCTATCAAATAATAGAGTTTTCTTGAGTGAGACGATAAAACTTTTACTCAAATAAATAGAAATGAATCTAAAAAAAACATTTTTCTCCGAGCGTAGAAAACGCGTTTACGAGAGCAATATTGTACGTCAAATGACAACAGGTAGGAACGGGCAAAAATTATGTTAGGCAAGTGCGTAGCGATGAAACGGCGAATCCGAGCGTTTTGATATTCACACGTGTACCAGGTGCGACGACAACGTTGACGACAACGTTGTCACGATCAACACACGCGCGCGCGTCGTACGCGTCGATCACCGAGTCCCACCAACAACTCGGAATCTCGCTTTCTATTAATAATTACAATGCGTATTAGCGTGGATCGGAGCACGTAGTGCGACTCGACCGTTACGTTTTCGCGTGACAAAAAGCGCACAAAGAAATCTCGCGGGTGTTCCTCGCGTCGAACGGTCGAGGACCGCCGCCGCCGACCACCGGGCTGCTGCTCCCGTTGTCCACATCCACTACGTCTTAACGGAAAGTTCACTGATCTTCCGATCCGAAATTAAACCGATTTCCCAGAATCTCTCGGCTTTGTTACGCCACTTTTCTTACTTGTTGTTACCTTCGAACTACCCGCCGAACAACGGACTTTCGAAAGTCCTCTCGGGGACTGCAGTTGCAGCCGTGCTTCCTCTGAAAAACTCATTTTCTCCTCTGCAAGTGAAAAAATATATACAGAAAATCGAGCAACCTTTAGCCCGAAGCTTTATAAGATACCAGTGCCAGCATACATACACACACACACACACACAGTCACTACGTAGAATATTACTTTTGCATACGCAAATCGCGTTCTCGTAGAGGAAGCGCGCAGTAACTCGAAATAAGAGAAGAACAGCCGAGTTTCCTTCAATTGTCGAACTCGGGCCTGCGGCCGGTTTACACTTTCCCATGATTACCGCCATCCTCATTTCTCTCGTTTCATAATGTTTAGACTCCTCTCGAAGACGTAAGATGCTCAATCTCGGGGATATTGAAATCGTACAGAGTTAGTGACTTAGTTGCCCAACGCGCTGCTCAATATTTATTACCATTCTGAGATCGCGCGTCTTAAGTCTCCGAGAAGAGTTTAAATGCTATGAAAGGAAAGGAAACGAAAGGGAGATAGCATTCGGCGGTAACCATGGAAAAGTGCAGACCTGGTCTAACTTATCAATTTATTAATAGTTTTCTTTTCTATAATTTATAATTATGACAATTGTGTGTCTTGTCGCTCGCTTCTACCGGAGTTCGTTAACTATTATCTCGGGCAACAAGAAAACAAGAAACCGAGAAATAAAAGGCAGAAATAGGGAGGTAAGATTTAAAAAACACGTTGTAAACCAAGCTTAACGAATTCCGGTAGAGGCAAGCGACACACAATTGTCGGTAAAACAGTGCGTCAAGAAGCAGAGACAAAAACCCAGATAGCACAGATCTCCTAGCGACGTATCCACAGGATATCCATAGGATGTTCGTAAGATATCGTGTGCTGTTTGGGAAGTAAACCAATCATAAATACCATTTTTTGCGAATTTACCTTTTTATTTGAACGTATAACGTGAGAATTCTTGACATGTGTTTTCTCGCTTCTGACGCTTCATCATCAAACAAGAACAGTCGCAGCGAAAGACCGGGAATCTTAGAAATGATAGGCAAGTGTTACCCGCTCTATTTGCTGACATACAGATAGAAATTATGAACTTTTCGATTATTGTTGAACGACAAATTGTAGGACGGAAAAATGAGCGACAATTCTTCATCATTACCCATCGATTAATTTAATCAGAGTTTGATGAAGTTTCATCCCAAATTCCGTAAACTTAGACTCATAGATCCGTAGACTCGTCGATATTTGACTCTAAAGATTTCAGGAGATCCGCGAATTTTCGAATATAACTCGAATTCGAAGCGTTCTGATGATCCACCGTGCGAGTAATCGGATATCCGGATAACGTTGTATCCAAAGGAATTTCTAAAACACACGCATACACACATACACACAGATGGCGGGTATTCTCACACAGCGTGTCCGAGAATCAAACCTGTTCCGAAATGAGCGATTTACTTTAATCGCATGCGATCATAGGGATCCTCTTCTAAATATAAGCGTGCATTTCGTTGAAAATGCGATGCGAAGGACACGGTGGTGCAATCGTGCAAGGCGAACCGGTACCGGCGCGACACACAGCCGGTAGTGCGATTGAGTGGCGTATAAATGAAAAGTTTCATTCTCGCGCGCGCGCGAGACCTTGAAGAGGTGCGAAAGCAAGGTCGGCGACCGACGAGATTCGACGAGATGCGTGCGATAAATGAACTATCCGAAGACTCTCCTATCTCTTTCTCTCTCTCCCGTTACGAGACAGAGAGAGAAAGAGAGAGGGAGAGACAGAGAGAAAGAGAGAGAGAAAGAGATAGAGACGCGGTCGTCGTCGTGGTTGTCGCCCGGTAGTTTTCCCGACGCGAGAACAAAGACGAGGATTCCGTCGTTTTCTCAGACACGCCGCAACCAAACCACTGCAGAAACAACAATAACAATAATAAAGAGCCACTCTCCCAGGCACATTTTCAGCAGTACTTTTATTAGGAAATACTTTGCACTTATTAAATGCCTCTTATATTCATAATTAATTTTAATTATAATAATTATTGTTATAGCGTTGTGTTCTCTATCTCGCTACGTAGAAGCATGCTTTTTTTTCTTCTAACACATGTTACACGATCTTAAAATTATAAGCATTTTTTTTATTCCTTAAAATACAGCTTACTCGTAAATCAAACAATACTTGAAGTGTCACAAAGCCGGCAAATAATGCTCGCTTGAATTTCGAGTTTTGCGAATCGGCCCTCTCGCGAGGGGATCCTCTCCAGAAAGTCACTTAATGAAATTCGGTTCAGCGGTGTAAATCGATGAGAAACGTCGAAAGTTTGTGCGCGTCCGCACTGGGATAATGATTCTCCGACCGTGGGACTTTCTTCTCCTCCCTCCCTCCCTCTCTTTCTCTTTCATCCCATATCGTGCATAATTTTCATTTAAATGATTACATCTAGGATTTTTTCTCTCCCTTTCGCCTTTGTGAAAGAGTATTTAACTCTCTCTCTCTCTCTCTCTCTTTATCTCTCACTTGCGGAGCGAGAATGCGCGAATTACTCGTGTTAATCATTAAAATAAAATAATGATAATATTCCCCGACGAGACACGCGAACTGTCGTCGTCTGAGGAATCAAACGCCGATTTAATATACTCCTCCTCCGGGCACACGCTTTTCTCTCTTTCTCTCTCTCTCTTTCTCTCTCTTTCTCTCTCTTTTCTCACGTATTCATTTTCTTATTTCTTCTCTTTTCTCTTTTTTTTCTTTTTTTCTTCCTCCTTTTCTCCATGCTCTCTCTCTCTCTCTCTCTCTCTCTCGGAAGTCAAGATTACTTTCAAGAATACCGCGACCGTCGAGACGTCGTTGTCGCCCGTTGCATCGAGGATTCCTCCTATTCTCGATGCAACGCCGATCCACGTCCACGCTCTCATCAAAAATCTCATTCAAGTTATACACTTAACATTGTCGCTATTATAGTTTTCTATATTCTCTCTCTCTCTCTCTCTCTCTCTCTCTCTCTCTCTCTCTCTTATATCATTCTCTCTATTTCCAGCCACACGTCGTGCCTATTATGTAACGAACTCTTAATCAATTAATTAAGATGTTTCATATCTCTCTCACACACACATACATACACACGCACACATTACCTTACGCGAATTACAAAAGCTGGTTTGTCGCGAGCAAACCGAACGGCACGGTTATTCTGCGAAATTGTATTACAGTCACGACGAGTTCGACCTGCTCCATCCCTCGTCCATTGTATGTCTCTTTTTGTCATGTGTATGTGTATATGTGTAAGCATGTATCCACGTGTATGATGGGTGCGCGCATTCGCATACGTGTATCTTCTCGCACGTACACGCGTCTTTACGCGCATTACACTGAATCCGCGCGCTTCGGCCCGCGGTATTCGAAATGCTGTCACGACGGCACACCTCCAGGGGGGGGGGGGGGGGGGAAAAANAGTCGTCGAGAAACATCGCGCATTACTCGCCAAATCCACCATCTGACACGTACAATGACGCGCGCGCGCGACGTCGCCAATATCGGCGCGCGTATATTTGGGACAATTGCCGCAAACTAACTCCGAGAGCTGATGAGAGAAGTTAACTCTTCCCGACTTCCCACGCAAGAACGGATTTCAGTTCGAAGGAAAAAGCGAGACAAGAAAACAGCGGGAAAAGGGTGCGAAGTAAAAAAGTAAACCGACGTACCGGTCGGCATCACGTACGCTGTACTATTCCCCGAATTGAACCTTTTACTGTTACATAATTTTTAGCCTTTCACGCGTGCGTGGACGTGTAAGGTCGAAACTATCGTAATTAGAGTGATTGCAACTCTACTATTACAGCTATAGTTGCCTCTACGATTTTCCATTTGGGAAACGGCATGACGTACACCGATATCGTCGAGCGTAGGTCGAGCGATAACTGACTGTTTCAATAACTCGATAACGTCGTCTCACGACGTTTCTTCGGGACTAGCCGACGAGGACGACGCGCTATGCCGTCTATGCCTCTCAACGTAGCGTCCCGGATACACACGGGTTCTTAAGAATAACGTAACGTACAATTTGTATAATAGATAATAGGTGTGACTACTTGAGAAGACGCACGACGATCGTAGCGACGATCATCGATCGGCTCTTCGGCGCTTCAAGCGTGTTCCTGACAGCCGAGCATCGTGAAAGTACGAGCGAGTCTCGCGAGAATCATCAATCGAGAGGCGGGAAAAAAAAACGGAAAGCGCCGAAGCGTCGGCGGCGATTCAGTGTAACATGTCGCATACTGCAGATATCATATGAAGCCCTATGATCGTTATTAGAGTGTTATTACTCTTACGGGATCTACGGTTAGAAAATTGAACTCTTATCTTCAAGTCAGTAATCCATCGCTACAACTCAATTACGAAAACATCGAAGCACTTAATTTCCATTTTCTCGGCGATCCGGTAAATAGGCAAGCAACTCTCTGTGTCTCTCTGTGTGTGTGTGTGTGTGTATTAACAATTTACGATTCCAAGAAGATGATTAAACGTATCGGATATGCTCAGTAAGAGCCTCCGGGATACATTTCCCGACGTAACACGAAGTCGAGCGCGAGGCACAGATCAATATTTTGCGAGGAAAGAAAGCTACGCATATAATATTGCAATAAACACATTACAATATATATAAATATTGATTCATATATATATATATATTTTTTTTTTCAGCGGAAGATTTCAACACCACAATCATAATCGATATTTTTGGATAATCGATATACAACAATTTCCTAACGTGCTCTCAGATTCACGTTCACTCATGCATGCAACGTGTTACCTCGAGAAGCTCATCAACATGCAGCCATACATAATCCGAATAATAATAATAATAAAAATAAAACTTAAGCTAAAAAGTGAGACACATAAAAATACAACTTATACAAATATATATATATANCTCCACCGTAATCGCGCTGATACGCGCAAACAGATCTCACCTCTGTGTGTGTGTGTGTGTGTGTGTGTGTATGTGTGTTGGACTTTTAATTGCATTGCCTATTTAATGCATATTAGATATTTATCTCGGTAACTGTAAAAAAGACTTAAAAATAAATGATACGAGGTTCAAAATCGACTCTACGAAGTTTCAGGAGTTCTATCTACAAATAATAATACCATCATAAAAACGGAGAGACCAAAAAGCAAATATATATAGTATCGTGTAATTAAATATAATATAAACTGCCTCAAAGTGGCTACCTATATATTTACTGCTACAATAGTGGCTATGATAATAATAGTCATTAAGTATCGTTCACACTTCTTTGATTGTGGTTTAGTTACATACTTTAAGACATTATGATACATGTGAGTATGACACGGACTTCCACTAAAAATATTTGTTAGATACGCTGAGCATTACTGACTTAAGCACTGTACTAAATTCACGTAAAATGTTATTATGTTATTATTAGAAAACTAATTATTTCTCATTGGTTTGAAATACTGGTTTAATAGATCCGTATAAAACCTTTGTCAACTGGAACTCTTAGAACAATGATTTACACGATACCGATTCTCTCTGGAAAGAATGCTATATACGAGTAAGTCATTACCTCAACTGTCTGGACATTGCAACAGGCAACAATTGTAAGTCATGTTATTTTTTTTCTTTTTCCTTTTCCCTTTTCTCCTTTTAGTTTCATATTAACATCACAATATCCAATATGTGACTAATTATTTCTCTTCTTTTTCTTCCGATATCTCGATATATCTTGTAAACGTAAGAAGACAACTGATTAACATATATCAGTATATGATCGCACGTAGAAAATGATTATAATGAGAATAAATACAAGTTATACAATAAGATCTGTGACATATGTTGGATTATTAAATGGTTCAACTTGAATTCCTGAAAACGTGTTTATCAGTCGGATGGCAGCAGTCTTACTGCAAGTAATAGAAGCTCTAGCAAGCTCTCTAAAGTTAGATTAGTTCCACTTTTCCCTTTACACACGTATCTTGTATATTGTCTAATATAAATAAATTAATGATCCGGTATGAGGCCAGAGAAAAGGCAGTTACATTCTAAGTGATAGTAAACTTTACTTTATCCTCTATGTGTTATTGTTCATGTCCATCATTTTTTTTTTTATTATTTTTGTATCTGGCACTCTTTCCTATTTTTAGGCTGCTTCTCAGTTATTGTAATTTACTTTGCTGGATTATTGCGTTGCATGGAAAAATATGGCTTTATCCAAATGCTATTTAACAAAGGCAATACACCGTTTACAATTACATTATATGCGCCACAGTTGTTGTCATATAATTAAACCTCTTTGAAAAGGCAGAACCAGTATTCGTAAAAATAACGAGAAGAGCTGGTCTTGTGATTTTTACGGACACCGGTAATTCTTATCATCAATTACAAATGCGGTCATTTGTACACTAGCATGTAAAAAGCATTACACTACATACGTCATGATCGTTCATCTCTTGTGATGCTCAACAAAGCTAAATGGTAAACTTTGAATAAATACCGGTCCTCTTACACTGTATAAGTTATCAAGGTATATAGAATAAAGGCAGAAAGAAGAAACTTTCCTCGACAAAGTGCCTACAAAAATATTTGTATAATAGATTGAGGATTGCTGTGTCTAAGACATTGTCTGGTTATATGTTAGCCACGTGTTACCAGTCTTAAACATAGTGACTAATTGTTTGTGTACAAGTTCCGTTGTCTTTCTACAATTTGTATACATTTTGATCTTTAAGCGTCACTCTCCTGGTGCGGCAGGATATTTAAAGTATCGCCGTATAATTTCTCATTTCATTTGAAAACTTACACTTAAATTACAAAAAGGAAAGAGATAAATATATGTGTATGCGTCATAACGGTGTGTGTTACAGATGTCACAGACAACTTAATGAGAGAGTAAGATGCGCTTCACTGAATCATATAAATATATATGATGTAATAAAAAATAACTTACGCTACGGAGATGTGTCTACTCGTCAAAACATTCTGAGGTCATTAAAAAAATATCGGTTATATATATATGACATAGTCAATAATCTTCTTCTTCTTCTTCTTCATCTTCATCATCATCATCATCATCATCATCACCACCACCATCATCATCATCTTCTTCTTCCTTCTCCTCCTCCTCCTCCTCTTCCTTTTTCTCTTTTTAAATTATATTCTGTATAGTATAATCTTATTTCGAGCGATATATTGATGCAAGATCCGAAAAAAAGAAGTCTCACGCTATCCATGCATACAGGCTACACCGGTCACTAAGTAGAAGAACGGAACACGGCTGAAAATTAACCATACGCGTAGCGTTCGTCCACAGCAAAAAGGAATTGTATTCATTTCTCTCAACACATATATATATATATATATATATATATATATATATATATGTGTGTGTGTGTGTGTGTGTGTGTGTATATGTATGTATATATATGTGTGTGTGTGTGCGTGTATACACACACACGCGCGCATACATACATACATACAGACCCTGTAGCAGAACAATAAATATTTGCAACTTTCTACCGGTCACACATGCAGTTTTGCAGTTTACACACAGCTTCGCTTCGCCTCTTTTGACGGCGAGATCTGACGGACCAGAAATTACAAATATTTACCGACCTTGCTCTATAGAAATCGTATTCTCCGCGAATATTTTATTATCATCATCATCATCGTCGTCGTTGTCGTCATCGTCAACTGCGCTTACCTACAAAAATCCTGCGTATAAAAGTCTCAAATGATAAAATTTGAAACGCAATACGTTAAATGCTCGATCTAACGTTTTGATCATCAACGATTTTGTCTCTTTTTCTTCCCTCCTTTTACAAGTCTCCCCCTCCGTCTCTCCTCTTATAAGTACATTTCACAACGTAAGCACTTATAAGTATGGATGTGAGTTGAATATATATGACGGATGGAATATATATATACTCTCGTCGTCGTCGTCGCGCGAAATGCCTCTGAATTTAATTGCAGAGCACATGTTTTGCGCACAGCACCGCGTGGAAACGTCAAACGGGGTTGTGACAAGCTGTATATATATATATATATTTACGTTGTATATATACATATATATATATATATATATATATATACATATATATATATATACAATCGGCACGCCTCGCGCGATACAGCACAGTAGCGTGTGGTGTGTTTTGTACTTAAAAAAACTGGTTCCTTCAGTCTTCCTAAGGACACTGAGAGTTCAACATAAATACGTTGCAATGACGTACGTTTTACGGGGGCGCAGCGCACGGTATGCAGCACGTCGTCGGCTTTATAACTTAATGCTGTGTTCGAACCTTGACATATGGTATCTTATATGTACACGGAGCGGGAGCTGTTCGAGACACAAATCATATCTATATCGCGTGAAACCTACACTCTGTCCGTCTTACTGAGTAAATGCAGAAGTACGTTGTATGTATACATTGTTAACGTAACCATAGTAGTAGTCTTGTCAATCGGCGCGCAAATCATGTCGGTCGCGCCGGATGAAAATGAAGGATGAGTATAAGGAAAAAAAAAATATAAGGAGAGAAAAAAAACGAGCGAACTTTGTGCGGGGGCACAAAACGAAAAGATAAACGAAAAAGAAGGAAAAACGGAAAAAGTTCAACGGTGACGCGGTCTGGAACAGCTCTCTGGGGAGGGGTGCTGCGATAAAAAATTTGTTCGATTCAACTGAAATCTAAAAAACTCACTACTCTTCTTTGTACAGCACTACGGTAGGCTGGAATTTAGGCTCTCCGGCAAACGATAATTCATCATATGGTATGGCGGACTAGCTGGGCTACCCGGCTGGCTATTCATGCCGAGGTTGCTCGAGCCGCGGCCGCGTTTTCGCCTTTGCAAGATGCCCTTCCTGACCATGTAGAATCGAATTGTGCTGATCGGTATATTGTACTTTTCTGAGGCTACTTGGAACGTCATGCCGCGTGCTACCATGTCCGAAGCTTGCTTAAGTTCCTCTTCCGAGCGTCTTTGTCGTCTTTGATAACCTGTGTGCATGAGGAGAATGAGAGATGCGACCGGATTATCAACGAACGGTGGTTGAACTATCGAGGACGGAGAAAAGTTATTCACCTTCGACCGGAGAGAACGGGCTGGTGGGGTTGCAATTATTACTGGATACCATACTAATGGAATATGGCTTGACGTCCTGCTGCTGAGCAAACTGCTCGTCAGGCTCCATCTTCACCATCCCCGGACTCTCGGTGAGGGTCGCCTCGCACGCGCTCAGAGCCTTCTCCAGATGTTGCAGCGCCTCGCTGTGCTCCATGTTCACGAAATTGGATGACGAATTGGAATTGTGCGGCACCGGCGTGACGGTGTGCGACGAACTGTTTCCCAAACTAGTCGTCGCCATCGCCGAACATGGTAGGAAGTTGGAATTGTTACCGCTGGTGGCCGAGGTGTCCTCGGTCTTGAAATTGGAAGTGTCATGCATAGGCGGTGACGGAGTGACGGGCGCGTTGGAGTCATTTTGCGTGTTGCTGTCGCTCGAATTGTTGTCACACTGACTGGACAGGCCACGTATCTGTGTCGAGAAAGATAGAATCTCATGAGATGTACGTCCGGTACTTGCGTCTGTGAAACCACAATCGTACGAAACACATAGCTGCCGCTCTCGCATTAAAGTCTCACTTGCTGGTTGCGTTCAGAAAACACAACGATTGTGCAACGGTTGAGCAATTCGTCTGCATAATAGGCCGTAATTTCGGGATCTAACGGTAATCACTTATCACTTGTATCCTCTGAACGCAACCTGTGTCTCACGTGTGCACTGAGGTTAGATCAACGGACGGAAAAATCTAACAGAAGCTCAACCGGAATCGAAGATATCACCAGATAGATAATACAGACAGATCGATACACGTACTTGCAAGACGTCCGCCGCTTGCATCAGTTTCGCCAATTGTTGCTGCTCTACGTACACCTCTCCGCGATACATGAACTCAACTAGAGCTTGAAGTTCCCACATCCTCATGTCTCTCAGGAAGATGATAGGATGGGTGCACGGTATCTCCAACAGCAAACGCTCCAGATAATCGCTACAGGCAGACAGCACAACCCTGTGACATTTGATTGAACCTCCGTCGCAGGCCAGTGTTACGTCCACAAACTGCTCGGAGCTCAGCAACTTTGGGAAGGCGCTGTGCATGTTGGACTGGTGGGAATTCCAAGAGACACAGAACTGCTGGCGGTCGCCGCCCGGGTAATTAACCGGGTTAGGCAAGTTACTCCCAGATTCCATGATTGCGGCTCAACAGTACACGAATTTCCTATACACAAAGATATCTTGTTGAGATCCAGAACACGTTGTGACAATTATTAAGTGAGGAATTTCTCTCTGAATATCGCACAATTGTAAGAATCAGTATGAGCGATACGTTTCATAGAACCCAATGTGTAACAATATAATAACGTGTGTAGTCAGAAAACGCCAAAGGTTGTCAAAAGTATGTCCCTATAACTTTATTGTGTTTCTTCAGACACCTTTCAAGCATTTATATCACTTGAATAAGTGATAATAATAATAAACGGGACGGTAAAGCATATTCACGAGATACCGCGAACAAAGGACGAAGTACCAAGAAAAAATGAATGAAAATATAAAATGTTCCCAACAAAGACGTCACTTTGTCAACTTGGGCGCTCGGAGGAGAGACGACGCGGCGTCCGTCGCTGCGGAGAATCTCTTTCTCGCGAGCTATTTTCGGACGCGTTAATTAATAAAACAAATAACAGATTCGACGTTACGATATACCTGAATCGCAGGAGCCTCTCGGCCTTTTTGAGAATACAGCAAAACACGGACGAAAAACACGGACGATCTCGCGCTCTCGGCTCTATCGGGAAAGAAAGGAGAGAAAAAAAAAAGAGGAAAAAGTAACCAACCGTATTATTTGCCGAAGCGGCAACACTAAGCCCGCCGCGTGCGAAACGACCGACGTCGGAACAAAGACAAAGAGAGCCCGTCGCGGCGGGCCCGGTTGCTGACTCGAATTTCGAACAGGACATTCCCCATAACCCGTAAAAGCGTATCATTCATGAGCGCCTGAAATACCATGGTCGCGCGAGAACGGGCGATTATTATCGCCACGTTGGGGCTAGGTTAACGAGAAACATGACGGTTGAGTTAAAAAAAATGTACAATATGGCTGTCTGGCATAGGTCTAGTAACAACAATATTCGTGCGTGCCCGTGTATTCGTACACACGCGCGCGCGCACGTACACATACACACACGCACGCACAGCACCTCCACACAAACGAGTACGCGACGGAACACACTCTTACCCAACTATACACGTATATACAGACAGCACATATATATAATTATACACGACTGTATACATATATATATTATGTGTAATGCGTATATATGTATATATATATATAATACTATCCGTTATACGCGAAGCGTGCGAAATGCGTGCGCGATTAATTGAAACGTTACACCGGGCATCGCGATTCCGGCACGGTCTTACGAGCCGGCCGAAAAATCGCTTAAACTTGGCGGAGCGCGTGCGACAAAAAGTCGCGTACAGCCGGATGCAGTCACGCACATATACACGCGCGCGCGCGTATGTACGCACGCACGCATTCACGGTGGAGGTGGAGTAACGCGCTACGAGCGTTCGCTACCCGCTGTCGAGGATGACGACGACGAAGACGGACGACAAGGACGACGTCGTGACGCTCGTGTGTGCCCGCAATCACGTGTCGGTTTCGAACACTGGCCGACAGGTTAAGCGTCGCTCACGAGACCGTTTGGAGAGAGGCGGCCGCCGGTTTTCAGCGAGACACACGACGACGATTCTCGCCTCTCGTACGTTACCGTTCATTCGTCACGGTAATGAAAGCGGAATCTTTGCGGGGGAGAGAGAGAGAGAGACGTCGTCGTCTCGACGCCTCTGTCGCCGCCGCCGCCGTCGTAGCACGTTGCCGCATCAGCTCTCCCGTCTCTCGCAGGAATGTCTCGAGGTTCCCATTAGTTTCACCATTTTGTTCGTTCGTTCGTACATGCGTGCGTGTACGTACGTAGGCTCGCTCTCGCTCGCTCTCGTTCGTTTGTTCACTCGCCCGCCCGCCCGCTCTCGTTCGCTCTCTCTTTCGCGTTCTCTTCGCGCGGCTTTCTCACGGGACGACGCCGAGCGTCGCGCCGACGACTTCGTAGGCCGAAACTACGTAGGAAACAGCAATGCGAATCTCTCTCTCTCACACACATACACACACACACACGTACGTACGCGCGCGTTTAGAGCGCGCCCGGCAATTCGGCTGATGTCTGTTCACTCACGGAGTCCGCAAGTACGTCCAGAGACGCGAGTCCACTCTCCGAATTTCGCGTCGCTCGCAGGAAGAATCCCTTAAGAAAACATTCAGCCGCCGAGATTTTCGCTACCTAGGGGAGCTGCGGCCGGAAGGGTGGGGGTTACACACGGAGAGACAGAGCAAGAAAGAGCGTGCGAAAGAGCGAGCGAGGGGGGCGAGCGAGCACGAGAAAGAGACGGACGGAAACGAGAAGAAAGAGGGAGATGGCGGTACCGTCTGCGTCTCTCTGAGTGTGTACACATGCATACGTGTGCGTGCTTGCGCATGTGTGCGTGCGTGCGCGTGGAACACTAGCGCAGCTCTCGCGTGTATTCCGCGAACTGCTATATAGACGCTAGAGATTCCGGACGGGAGAGAGCCCGGGAAGCCGAGAGCGCGAGAGAGAGAGAATTTAGAGCGGCGTGAACACGGCGGTGAGCGTCACGGGAGCAGCCGGTCGTCGGTTGATCGATACTTACTTATTCGCTCACTCGTCGGAACCGCTGCCGAGCGTCGAACAGGGACGAGCGCGCGCCTCGCTCGCACACGGCTCACACACTCTATTGCTAAACTATCGCTAGAAGAGAACTAGCGTCGCGACGACGCGGGCATGCCTCTAGCGCGCATCCGATGCTGCGCAGCAAACTTGCGCCGTTCCTTCAAAGCCGTCAGCGGCGACGGCGGCGATTCTTAGACGCGAGCGATTCTGGCTTTTTTTACACCCCGTGGCGGACACGCGCGTCGATCGATCGCGCGCGCCGCGCGCGTGCCGCGCGATAAACCGTTGAACCGATTTCGTGCGCCGGCCGCTCGATACGCGCGGCCTCGACCGGTGTATCGAGATCGTTAGCCGCGCGATCTTGCGCGGCACCTTCTCTCATGAAAACCACTCGAAGGATGCGCGTCCCGGACGCCTGTTCTTTTTTGGTTATATCCTCCGCGTCTGTTTCTCCCCCCTCTCCTACATCACTGCCGCTATTCGCTCGCTCGCTCTGTCAGCAACACGCTCGCGCTTTACGGAGGAGATACGTAAACTCATCGCGTTTCGAGAACGAGAGAAATAAGAAATGCAAAGGTAACAAAATTGAAGTGCAGGTAAGATTAGATTTGTCGAGCGATTTGTGATCGTTAGGAGAATATTCGACGAAGGGTATGTAGTGTGGGTGATATAGGGTGCGTTTCTCCTATTTTAGAGGCGAAGTACATCGAATAATGAGAATCCCGCCATTTTGACCGACATGTTACAAACAAACGGAGAGCTTGATAATAAAGTCGTTCGATTGGATATACCTTGAATAAACCTTACTAACTCGTTTCTTCCAAATGAAACTTTCGTAGTAGCGTTGAGAGAAATACACATAGTTGCAGTCGCTTACGACGATCGAATTCTATTGACACACCGATCAAACTTGATCGTCACTCAACCAGCTAATGCTCGTTTCACACGCCGTGAGGAAGTGCCGGAAATATAATGTCACGCGCTGCAACGTCGATGAGACACGCATGTATTTCGTTTTGAAAAATGTATCTGAAAATTCCGTAAAAGATTGATCGGATTTGCAAGAGATATTTACAGATTATTCTTCTAGATTTAAGAGAATAATCTAAACAGATCGGAAATCTTGTAACAGTTGTAAAAAAGAAAATATTCTACCGAATGTGGCCAATGGCTGCAACGACATAGCTATTGAGAGGCCGATTTTTGTAATATGTATGTGTTCGGCAGATCTAAAAATATACACCAATCACAAGTAATCATTAGTCAACGTCTATAATTTTCAAAGTTTCGGAAGGGAACCGTTTTTCCTTCAATTTTTTCCCAAAACTTTGAAACTATAAGTCAACGCTTGTGCGAGCATTGAGTGATAATCGCCTTTGATGGAGATATCCTTTTAGATAGACGATAAATTTAAAAGAATAATCCAATAAGAAAGCTCGCTCGACCGTTGTGTTTTCCGAACGCAGCCAACTATCACGCGGATTCTACATCATGTGTTAAATGATACTTTCGCTTCCCAAATATACCGACAGATGACACGTTGTTCGATTCTCTTTTGATTTTACCACGCACGTTGCTATCGTGTCTACACTGGCATCCGTTACATATACAATAGTGTGTTTATGTTGTGACATATAATTTTCACGTTATTCATAGAAATCGACAATATATAAATTACTGAAATTCAATTCGGTCAACAGTCAGATAAAGGCTGCGACTCTCTTATCTCGGTAAGTTTCGCGCGTTTCTTGTATCCGGCGGGAAAATAGCCACATTCGGTACATTTACTTTTTATAACTTATTGTTTTCTGTGCCAAGATCGGATTATTCTCTTTATATCTAAAGGAACGATTCAATTTCAGCACAGAAAATTTTCGAAAAGTTGCGGAAAAATAAACTTTTTTAATTCTGCCGAACACAGCCAACGCATCTTCGCTAAACAAATTCTACTGTTATAAAACTTATTGAGGTAAAAATGTTGCGGCCTTTCATCGTGCAATTGAACGTTACAGAGGAGAAGAGAAGAATACTCGATAGGAAATCAGATCGGCGAGTTGACGTTCAATCATGTCCAAGATAACAGGTTATGATACGCACGACGACGGGCCGGGATTTGTGGGTATTCGATTTTGCCAGGAATGCAACAATATGTTGTATCCAAAAGAGGATAAAGAGAACAAAGTGCTGATGTACGCGGTAAATAACTCCTTATTAGCCATTACTTTCTCTCTCTCTCTCTCTCTCTTTCTCTCTCTCTCTCTCTCTCTCTCTCTCTCTCTCTCTCTCTGTTTCCCAAAGAAGCTAGAAAATGAACTAGAAATTCTGACTTGCAATGCGACAAATTGTCACGTTTCAGTGCAGAAATTGCGATTTCAAGCAACTGGCCGACAGCAACTGCATCTATGTGAACAAGATCATGCACGAGATAGAGTAAGTTGGCAGAATAATGAATTGAGAAACGAATCAACATCCAACAAACATCACCGAAAACAACTGCAATGGTTCACTAAAATTCGTACAATACGTGCGGGAAGAAGACGGAAGCGTATCATTTTGTGCACGGATACGCTTGTCTTACAAAATGACGCGCTTCTTCTCGACCGGGTTTTTGTTTATTTTACGCTTGCTGCAAAACTCAAGTTGTGAGAGAATAACTCACAGCTCGCAGGAGTCGTGTATGCGCTAGTCGTACCAAAAGACGTGCTCACCATTAATTTACTCAAAAGTTCTCTCTCTCTCTCTTTCTCTCTTTTTTTCATTCTCTTTCATTCTCTCTTTTTTTTTTTTTTTTTAGTGAACTGACACACATCGTGGCTGATGTAATATCGGATCCTACATTGCCGAGAACCGAGGAACATCCATGCCCAAAGTGCAATCACAGAGAGGCTGTATTTTTCCAGGCACAAACTAGGAGGGCTGAGGAGGAAATGCGATTGTATTATGTGTGCACGAATCAGCATTGCTCTCACAGATGGACGGAGTAGAAGATACAACCTTTTCGTATATTCCTTCTTTTACGTCGTGTGACTTAATCGCCGGTGATGTCGCGTTAGAGTTTGTAAGCAAGACATATATATGTGTATATATATAAGAAATGATAGATTTGTATATGTTATAATTGTAACAAAGTACGATAGTAAAAATCGAAAGATTTGTGCGGATAATAGCGGCTGATAGATTACCGTGAGTCTCAATGAGTCTGCTCGCAATCTCTACTCCCCCTCTCTCTCCCCCTCCGAGCATTTATCCCGCGATCGAGTATGAATGCGGCAGATTTTACGAGTCACAACTCCCCCGACCCCTCACGGTTACGAATTATGTCCTGTGGCGTATCTTCCCAGCTCCTGGCTGTTCTATCGCGACGGTTCTGCGAGAATGTGAAATTTCGGGGAACATCTCAAGATGCGTGTTTTAGGAACTTTCGTTGGAGGTAAATATATATATATATCTATGTTAGATCTGTAATATTGCCAATTGTGTCACGTTCGTGCTCATTGCACGAACGAATTCGCGGTAGAGAGCGGTAGAGAGACGGTGCGGAGCAACACCGGGAACTACTCCCAGCTGTTTTTCCGGGTCACCCTCCAGCCATACTGGATTCAATCGCTCGCTCAAGTCGCCTCGGTTGGCCTCACGTACCACGTGATCGCTTTATTTCATATATATCTACTATAATGTATCAAAGGGGGGGAGGGGGAAAGGCATTATAGACACTTGATATATCGGTGTCGTAAATCAAGCGCGCGTAAAATGTGTTATTTACAATTCGAAACGGTTATGGATCAATAACGTGACTGTGATAAAAAGAAAAAGAGAGAAAATAGATAGGGAACGAAATTATAAACAGACGCTAGATACATCAAAATCGTAAGTTGTGTACACATAAAATGCGTTATTTGCTATTCGGAACGATTATGTATTACGTCACTGTGATAAACAAGAAAAAGGGCATTGAGAGAGACAGAGAGAGGTTCGTCTCATAAATATCAGTGCAGGGGCGAGCGATCAGCTCACACTTCGCGCAAGTTCGCGGCCGTCGTATTATCTTCGATCTCTTGACAGAACCATGAGGAAGCGCATAGTACTTTTAATATTCGGATTACTGACGCTGGAACATGCGATCTGCCTCGATACACGCACACCGCATGTCGGTAAGAATTATTTGACCTGACGATTTCAAGATCTGCCGCTGTCTACCGTTCAATAATTAGCCGTTAACTCGTTCGACATCTTGCAGAATGCACAGACTTTGTGCATCGTCAATGTCGGTTATAAAGTCTCTTGATTTTTCTTTAAGCCGTTGTAGGAGGTGGCATTGGCGGTGCTTCCGCCTCGCACTTCCTCACGGAGCTGACGAAGGGGAATCTGGCGATCGACCTGTACGAGGCGAAGCGTATCGGTGGCCGACTGGCAACCGTAAAGATCGGTGACAATGAACACGAAGCCGGCGGTTCGATCCTACACCCCATGAACATGTACATGCAGAGATTCGTCAAACTTCTGGGTAAGTATGAATCGCAGTGACCGAATACAGTCTGTCCCCCGAATGTTTATGTGAGAGACGCTGTAAGAGCGAGCTTTCGGTTGCACTTAGGCTTGGAGCACAATCTCCCTACACAGGATACACAGATGTTCGGTATATGGGACAAAGACAGGTTTGTGTATAAGAGCGACAGCTGGACCATTGTGTCACTGATAAAGTTAGTGTACAGATACGGCTTCCAAGTATTCAAACTTAACAGGTATTTAAAAATTATGCAACGAGCCATCACAGCTCGAGGAAGAGGTAAGAGTGTGTTACGTTTTCTTCGAACAGAGACATACGTGATATAATAGGACACTTTGAGAAGATATACGAGTTACAAGACGCTGGGAAGTCGTTCGAGAACATCACCGCATTGATGTCAGCTATAAACGAAGAATTTTTAAACTGTTTGCAAACGTCATTGAAAGATCGTCTCCTACATATGGGCTACTCGAGAAGACTGATCGACGAGCTGGCCGAGGCCGTCGTTGTTGTGAATTACGGCCAAGACATCGACGTACAAAGTTTCACCGGTCTCGTGTCTCTGGCTGGAACGGGCGCCGATCTGTGGTCGGTCAAAGGCGGGAACAAAAGGGTAAGTTGCTGCGTAAGACTAAAGTGCTATGTCATTTATCCTGATTATTCGTGAAACGTGTACAAGGTGGCATTTTAGGTACCGGAGGGTCTGATCCATGGAAACAAAAACATAAATGTCATGTCGGGCCGTGTCAGGAAAATTCGTTACATCGCGGAGAGCAGTGATAACGCGCGGCAGTACGAGCTGACTTACACGAGTAAAGGTAAAGTTCTTACGATCGGTGAGAGATCCAAATTGAAATTCAAGTAAAACCTGGTAAACGTTTGAGACATGGTAATTATTGTTAGGCGCCGGGGAAATAAGTTCATGCGGATTCTCAGGTCAGAGTCGAAGCGCTCTGAACTTTTTTGAAAAGGCAGTTTTATTCGACGAGGCAGCCACCACTTAATAACCCTTTTTTCCACGTCTGCGCACACTTCTTTTTTTTTTTCAACGAAATCGCACGAACTTTTCCCGGTGTCTGATAAAAATCGTACAATTGTGCGTACGCTGTGCTCATCCAGACAACACGTATCTGACGACGGCCAAATACGACATTGTGATCATCGCCGCACCGCTCACGAGCGATCAAGAATTCCCAATAGAATTCGCGGACTTCCCGAAAGACTTGGAGTTCCCGGGTAGCTATCAGACGACGCACGCGACCTTCGTCAAGGCGGACGTCAAGCCGAAGTACTTCGGCCTACGTCAGAGCTTGGACTTTATTTTAAGTTGTAATCCCAACAAGACGATAATCAGTTCGCTTGGGAAGGTGGATTCCGTTGACGGGTCGGACGAAGTCGGCTCGCCAATTTGGAAGATCTTCAGCAGAAAACCACTGGAGACCGGTCTTGTGCACGGAATATTCTCGAATGTATGTGACGTATCTGCAAAAACAGTATTGTTTCAGGTAGGAAGCAAGAACATGTCGATATTAATCTTTCCTTCCTCGTGTCAAGGTCATCGAGAAGACGACAGTTGTCTGGAAAGCATATCCCCATTACTTGTCCAACACTACCACTCGCCACAGCTTTAAGTTGCACGATGCATTGTACCATATCAATGCGATTGAATGGGTCGCCAGTGCGATGGAGATGAGCGCGATAGGCGGAAGAAATGTTGCCATTCTAGCCTACGACGATTTTCTGCGGAAAAACAGCCTTGTGTCGCATAGAGAGACCCCTAAGGACGGTCCTAAAACACCGTTCGAAGAATTATATCACTGCAGATAAAAATATTATTTTTATCATGTATATAATGTATATATGCATATACGTACATATAACTAAAAAATATATAGCTATGAGAAATATTATGTTCGTGTAACTTTTAGCCCGGATCTACGATATATGTGGTAAGCCAGTAGCCCTATTTTGCTTTAAGTAATAAAATGTGATAACAAGGCTATCTCAGGCTTTAGTTATCGCGACTCATTTGGATTTGCTAACAACATCGATTAACGCAACGAGGCTAAAACGTATGTTATCGGGTGCACTCGACAAATATACGACCGAATTAGCCGTTCTACTCGGGTAGAAAAAAAATGCACACGTACCACTTGTGATCTTGCAATTAGATATACAAGCATTACTATTTACATAGAGGACATTTACATGCCGTCCTACAGAGAGACAGGTGGAATTCCTTTCCATCTTCTAAGTAACAAGGGAGATCGCACCGACGCGCAATGTCACTTCGAACGGAGCGCGGCGGGGCGATCGCTCGCTCGCTTCGACGATAATCTCGCTGTTTTTCCAACGGAGCGGCGTTATTATCTATGGTATAATGCGCGCCGGTCAGTCCCGCGACACACCGCCGCGGTTCGAGGTAGATATGCCGCGACGACGTTACGTCGGCTGACAGGCGCGAGGCGGGGACGCAACGACGATGATTTCGCTGTCGCTTATCGTCATGTGCGAACGGATAATTGCGACCGCGATTAGTCGCCCGGCTGGGAGGCGAACTTAACCTCTAACGCGTGGCAAACGAAAGGGAAGGCTCGCTCGGCGGCTCGGGAGAGAGTGAGAGATAGCGGCGCGAGTAAAAATGTGATTACTTCACCGACAGGCTGTACGTAATGACGTCGTGACAGGCTCGTGCTTCCACGAGCGAGAGAGAGAGCGCGATGGATAATTACTCCGTGCGCATCAGCTACCCGCCAACCGCCGGCCGTGACCCGGAGGACGCGCAGCCGACGAAGCCGCAGTACGCGGAACACGCGAAGCGAACGCGCGAGGATGTGATCGTACTGACGAGCGACACTAAGGGCGGCCTGCTCAACCCCCGGGCCCTGCTCTTTCTTACACTGTGGTACGTCTTCAGCGGGTGCACCCTGTTCCTAAACAAATACATACTGTCTTACATGGAGGGTAATCCTACTATCTTAGGTAAGCCAGCGCTATCTTGGAGGATTTACCTTCAAGCTTTACGAATAATTTCACCGCTTTAAATGCATCAAGTAGAGTGTTATCCACGCGGTGAAAAGAAATCATAATATATATGTAAATAAAGAAATATATATGAATTACTTGAGGAGGATATTTGTTGTGAAACAGGCGCTTGCCAGATGTTAATGACCGCGATCTGCGGGTTGATACAAATGTACTTTCCCTGCGGCATGTACAAGGCGAGCTCAAGATTAATGAGACCCCCCGGATTCTACAAACACATGACACTGGTGGGATGCACGAGATTTGCAACGGTAGTCCTAGGTTTAGTGTCGTTAAATTATGTAGCCGTAAGTTTCACAGAAACCATAAAGAGTAGCGCACCACTTTTCACCGTCCTCATCAGCAGGTATTTATTAGGTAAGACGCGTTCTTGCGTTAAGTAAGCGTTTTTGTGTTCAGTACAAAAAAGATTTGGCTCTGTAATCGTAGATAGTTAATCACACAATTGTAGTAACTGGTAATACTTGAGGTTGTATTTTTCTTTACAGGGGAACATACAGGATTGTATGTAAATTTATCATTGATACCTGTAATGGGTGGACTGGCCCTGTGTTCCATCAATGAAATCAGTTTTGATCTCAGAGGTTTCATCGCCGCTATGGCGACGAACCTGACTGAATGTTTGCAAAACGTCTACTCGAAAATGTTGATCAGTGGTGACAACTTTAAATACACGTGAGTAACGACATCCAACGCGTGGCGTAAAATTACGTCGTAGACTACTGTAAAAAGCAAGAAGCGAGAACGTCCCTGTTACCTTTCAGACCGGCGGAGTTGCAGTTTTATACCAGTTTAGCGTCAATTGTGGTACAAATACCGGTGTCGATACTGTTGGTGGATTTACCAACGCTGGAACATTCCCTGAGTTTTAAGTTATTCGCGGCATTCCTTCTCAACGGGGTGTTCTTCCACTTTCAGAGTATCACCGCTTACGTACTTATGGACTATATCAGTCCGGTGACGCACAGGTACGCCGTCTCTTCTTCCTTCGCGCGTATAAATTAACACTTTGCAGTCCGCACTCCGTATCAAATTGTCTCTCTGAGCAAACTAAGAGCCTACCATTCACAGCCGCACTTTTTCGACCGTAAATAAATACCGATATAATAGGACTTGTGAAAATTCAAGCACACTGGTTTTTTCAATCGTCAAGTTCATGCTTTTACCATAATGAACGTAATAAATTGAAACTTTTGCATTTGTACTCATTTGTTTCGGACAGTCAAAGATGGTAGTTTTTTTTCTAACCGAGAAAAGTGCAAGCATGCTAATCTGTTGAAGCCACAAATATCGCTTTTTGAGATTTCCATATAAAATATATGGCAGACTATTTTGAGTATTGCCTATATTACAATTGACTGTAAGAAATTCTGTATATCTTCTGACGATGCAATTAATGTAATCGTCTGATGAAAGATCTTCAATTATGTCGTCCATAATTATATTCGTCACTTGATAACACTTGACTGTAACCCTTTCCATTGTTTCGATTTTTTTGACGTTACCAAGTACGTTTCATTTTTGCTTCCCTCCACATATTTACTCTCAATTATACATATGTATATATCGTTAATATTGATGTTCTCATATCGCGACATCGCTGTATCATCGGCGAACTATTCGGCAACGTCATCGAATTTCGCGTGACGATATTAGATAATCGGCGGACCGCAGTGTTAAAAAAAAAAAGCATGTCACTTCCATGACTGCCGTATACGATGTGTCTGCATATTCCAGCGTTGCGAATACCGCAAAGAGAGCTTTCCTGATATGGCTCTCAGTCTTGTTGTTCAACAACCCAGTGACGGGATTATCGGCACTCGGCACCTCGGCGGTGATAGCGGGCGTGTTGTTGTACAATCGGGCGCAGGAATACGACAGGATAAGCAGAACGAAGTTACGACACTCGTCGAAGATCAATCTGCAGTAGGACAATTGTTTCGAAATAGGACCAGGAGAAATCCTACGTCCGTAGCCTCGGAGAGGAAGAGCCGACGCCCGAAATGTGTAATCTCCCTCGATTACGTCTCTCATGTCATTATAATGCGTGTGTGTTCTTTCATCAATATTTCGTATTCATTCAAGATTCAGAAATATTTGATATTCATTAAGATTCACAGTGACGTCGATCGCTCTCTCAAGTCGAATTTCCGAGTTCGACTAAACGTGCGCGGATGTTTCAGCCGTCCGACTCTTCTCTTCGAGGCACCGCATACGAGCAGAAGGAGAAACGTGTCGCAACACCAAATGTATTGCGTATTGCATTGGTAGTACAAACCGCCCGGTTTTTATACGGCAGTATTTCATTCAGCGCGGAACGGTAAAGTATTAGCGAAAGACGCGAGAATTGACTGAAAGTGTAACCGGTGAAAATTGTCTGTATTGTTGATTGAATGTCGATTGTGTTAACTTCCGCTCGCGATCTCCGACCTGAAGCACTCGGTTCTTCATCTCTCGCAGTCTGTGCAATGTATTAGTAACCAAATGGCACTTTCGAGGCTAATTCATCGGCGCTTTAGAAACCGGATTCGTTGCTATTTCGGGACTCTGACAGTTCGCGGGAAAACCGGAATAAAAACCGAGAGATTAAGACAAGTGATTACATGTGTCAAAAAGTATCTATTGCTGTACATTATACAGGTAATACTTACTGTTCCTAATGTGAATCCGAGAATTATGGAATGTAAAAATGTTTTATAAAAATAAAGTCTCTTTGTACCTATTAATACTTTTGTGTCTGTATCAAAGGCGGTCCTCATTGCGTCGCTCGCGCATTTATATCGCCGTATAAAAGTGTGCAACAATGCTGAAGTTTGAGTCGAATTATCCATTAAAGTAATACATATTAATTAAGATGTATAGAGTTGGACGCTCTGTCACACATCTGGAATATTTCCGTTATTCTTAGAGATATGAAAATATTTTAAGTACGAAAATTATATATGTACGATATCAAGAGAGCCATAATACATTAGTAATAATTTTGTGGATGAAAGCACTTCGGAGATTTCAAGGTCACCTCCGTCTTTTAAATAACATGCTATACTTTTTTTCGTTTTTAATGCAATAGTGGATGCTCAAACGATTTCAAAGACTTATAGTACAAAATCGTTCGTTCGGCATTAAATAAAGGAGTAAAGCAATGATTCTTACGTTATAAGAAGTGTTGTCGAAGTGATGTCCGTCTATATCGATACAACATTGAAATCATCCAATTCCTGAAGCACTTCTTATTACTTCCGGACTGATCACAACACATGCTACAATAATTAAAGAAACATATATTTGACAATTATAAGGATATAAATATTTAACAAAATATATTTCTTTTAAGAATCATTCTCTTAGGTGTATATTATGATCCTCTTGATAACATACACAAGTTTCATAATAAAAATATTTTCACATTTCTAAAAATATTCGCGGAAATATTCCAGATGGACAAAGTCATTGCCCCATCCTGTGTATCGTTATTATTTATGCTACTAATTGAAATAATTTCATATTAAATTCATTAGCAAGTATCTAGTGCTTGTTGGAGATCGGCTATGAGATCCTGTTCCGTTTCAATTCCAACCGAGAGTCGAATCATCTTATCGGTAATGCCCAACGTGTTTCGCATTTCTAAGGGTACGGATGCGTGCGTCATGATAAACCTATATGAGAAAGAAAGAACTCGTGTGTAATAATAAGCATCGTGAAACTCTCAACACTACCTTGCTTTCAATATGGTTTGAACATTTTTTCTCGATGCTGTTCGAAACACACAGTCGACAAACAAATGTTCACATATTGAGATCAAGTATACGAAACTTAACAAATAGGCTTCTGTGCGGTAAAATGTTAATGCGCAATATTAATATGAATTGTGTATGCTTACGGTATTTCAACCAGTGACTCGTAACCGCCTAATGACTCGGCTAAGGAGAATATTTTCAGTGCCTTTAAGAACTTCGTTGGGTCACTTTTCAGATAAAAAGTAACCATCCCACTGTGACCGGTTGATTGCTTGAGCGCGAGTTCGTGCTGCGGGTGTGACGGTAGGTCTGCGACATAAAGATTTGTCTTATCATTGACACGTTGACAACGCAATCGTTAATTAGTAGCGACGCAACAAACGAATCTTAGTAGATCAGGATTTAGACTCGTTACTATTTTAAAAACGCGAGATGAGAGGCAAGCGACAATCAATACGTACAAGGATGGAGCACTTTCTCCACTTTAGGGTGAGTCTGCAGAAATTTCGCCACGGCTAGGCCGTTCTTCATGTGCTCCTTCATTCGGATTTCGAGCGTTTTTAAACTTCGATTGACCATGCTGCAGTCGTAGGGAGACGGCACAATTCCCATTGCTGGATTCAAAGAATGTATTGTATTGTGAAATATCGGACGTAGTTCGGAGAAATTTACGTAGACTCACCATTTTGCAAGTATCGCATTCTTTCCGCGAGATCGTCCCGCCGTGTGATCGCGGCGCCCATTATAACGTCCGAATGACCGTTCATGTATTTTGTCAAGGAATATACAACTACGTCAACACCGAGATCCAGTGGTTTCTGTTTGCAAAGTAAAGTACATCCGTTATCGTATCCGTTATAATTAATATACATAGCGATATCTTTCTTAGGATTATAGGATTATGTTTTGTACTTACTTGGAAGTAACATGTCAAGAATGTGTTATCGACAATTATTACGATGTCCGATCGGCGAGACTTAACACCGTCAACGACGGCTTTAATATCTATAACTTTTAGCAAGGGATTCGTAGGCGTTTCAATCCATATCATCTGTAATTGAAGTAACTTACAATGTAAAAACAAAACGGAGTTGGTGCGAGTGGCCCTTGAAGCAACATTGTTAAAGATTTTAAAAATTAATTGTAAATAACTTAAAATGCGATAACTTGCTTTTATTTTTAATCTTACCTTGGTATTCGGTTTTATAGCGTCGATAGCATTTTGCGGATTGGTCATGTCTACAAATGTGACACCCACGTTTTGTTTAATCAAGCAGTTCTGGAAGTAACGGTTGGTACCACCGTAAATATCATCTCCAGAGACAAGATGATCTCCTGAGCCCATTAAGCTTGTCACTGCTGTTGTTGCTCCTAAACCAGAGGAATAAGTGACAGCATGTTTGCCACTTTCCAGAGTAGCCAGACATGTTTCTAACGTATTACGTGTAGGATTGCCGCTTCTACCATATTCGTAGCCCTGTAAATTCGAAAATAACTCTTAGAATTTCATTGTGCAAGTTTTCTCCGAGGAAGTTCTAAGATTACGAAACTTAATTTCAAGTTATATCCAAGAAAATTTTATGTATGATCTTTTTTTTCCCCGGGCAAATGGAAAGAATGACTGTTGTCAATCAAGAACTGGACTATAAGTGGAGTTAATAACTAAATTGCTGCAAGACTTTCCTAATCATTTAACTTACTCTATGCTGACCAGGAGCATCTTGTTTAAAAGTAGTAGACATCACCAGAGGAGGTACCAGTGCGCAATGACTCCATTGTTCCGGATCTTGTCCAGCGTGAATAGCCTTGGTGGAAAAGCCCTTGTACGCACACATGACCTGTTCGAAAAAATGAACGATGCTGTGCTTTGCTTTACCGCAATTAATAATTCAATGGTTTTTCGCAGCCTTATTTCAAATATTACAAACGAGAAAACGAGCAACATATGGTAACTTGAAATCAAATCATAATATGCGGCGTTAATCATTTCTGCAATGCAACGTGAAGAAGGAAAAGATAAAGTAATCTTTAACGACAAGAAGTTCGCGAAATTATTTCGAGTTTCGATCGAGAAATGATAGACTAAAAAAAAAAACATTTCATTAATAATAATGTAAACACAACAGTAAAATAAAAAAAACGACATTTTTTCCCTGGAACCAAATCACTCGTCCACCACGTTTTTACGTTTTTTCCGAATTGACGTCTAATGTCGGCAATTAAAATACGAAGTTGTTTCGGTCACTTCGTTTTCGGCTTTTTTTGTTTGCTGCTGTTTCTATTTTCCCGCGCATCTTCGTTAGATTTACAGTGCAGAGAGTGCAACGGACGAAGGTGCAGGTGTCCCTTTTTTTGGCAGAATACTGACTTACGATTTGAAGCGACCTTGACCGATGATGAACTAACGGAGAGGAGAAGAGTCTTCTCGAAAGCTTCGCCGATGATACGCTCAGGCAGCACCTATGTCGATCTCGCTGGGCGGCGCCGACCGAACTGTCTCAACGGTACCTGCGAGTACAATTTATAAGCGCACGTCAAGTGACGTCGATGGACACGCGCATGGCTTTGCGATAAATGAAGGAGGGTGCGCGGAGCGACGTGTAACGTGCGTTAAGCGCACTTATGTAACGTTGTATCGATATATATCGCAACATGTGTCGCGCGCGCGTATCGACGATACGCGGGCTATCGTGATTTTTAAATAATTTCTCGCGTGATCCGCTCGTTCTATCGCTTGTTTGTCTTCGCGGCGAAGCCAATACGATATCGATAAAATAGAAGAAGGAAGATATAAAAATTCTTAAAGAATTCTTCTTCGTTCCCCCGAGTGTCAATTATTTTGATTATCGGTCTATTAATTATACTTGTTTGACACTCGAATGCTGATTGTGCACAAAAACTGGATCGTATATTTCCTTTTGACGAAGCGAATTTTGTCGAATTTTTGCGAGGTATCTTATTTATGAACATCAACGAGCGATAAAATCGCCCAGAAAAGCCGTGACAGTGGTGTATCCTCGTTAATTTTGCGACTGGCTTATTTGGATCTGGCTTAATATCTTACTCGGCAAATTGACATTTTTCTATCTTATCAGTTTTCATTTAATACCATCGTCTTATCGCTCGATTAATGCAACAGCTGGTTGCAAAATACACACTTCAGAGTGTTTTGCATCCTCAAGTCACAGTGGAAACATGAAAAATGCAGGAGTTCGTTTCTAAAAGTTAGGCTTAGAAATCATTTGATCGGCTGAGAAGTAACTTTTATCGGACGACACTTATGCGAGTTTTTTTTTTTGTACTAATTTACTTCAGTATTTGTCGGTACTTTGAAATGGTTTCTAAATGTGAGTAGAAGAATTGTGGATTGTAATGTTCGATAAAAATAAAGCATCTATACGAAAGGTGTTCACATATGTAAATATGATGCAGAACATACACTATTATTATTATTCGTGCTGCTATTTAAGCGACTCAGATTCATTAACAAACATTCAGTGCTTGCTGGAGGTCGGCTATGAGATCCTGCTCCATTTCGAGGCCGACGGATACTCGAATCAACTTCTCGGTGATACCTAATGCGTATCGCGTTTTCAGAGGTATGGAGCCGTGCGACAAGTTGAAACTGTATGAATATAAAAACACCTGTCAGTACATAATACATTGTAAGATTCTCAATATGCAATATTAAACGATTATTTATTCTTACGGTATTTCAACTAATGACTGAGGACCGCCCAGTGACCCGGCTAGAGTGAAGATCTTCAGTGCATTCACGAACTTCGTAGGATCGCCCTTCAGATAGAAAGAAACCATTCCGCTGTGACCGGTCGATTGTTTAAGCGCGACTTCGTGTTGCGGATGCGACGGAAGATCTGCAACACAAGGACATGTCTTATCACCGGCTCGTTGCGGCTCGATGATGCAAACGATAATCGGTAACGTTGCAATGGACGAATAGTTATACGAAGGGCATTTGATAAGTCAGTCAGACTTTGTTAAACACCCTACCGCATATCGTTGTCATCTTAAGGACGATCATCTTATATCATCAAGATAAAGCGAGGAATAATCAACACGTACACGGATGGAGCACTTTCTCCACTTTAGGATGGGCCTGCAGAAATTTCGCCACGGTAAGGCCGTTCCTCATGTGCTCCTTCATTCTGATCTCGAGCGTTTTTAAGCCTCGATTCACCATACTGCAGTCGTAGGGGGACGGCACTATTCCCATTGCTAGACTCAAAGAACGCAGATGTAAGATACCGAATGTAATTTGAGGAAATTTGCGCAGACTCACCATTTTGCAAGTATCGCATTCTTTCCCCGAGATCGTCCCGCCGTGTAATCCCGGCGCCCATTATTATGTCCGAATAACCGTTCATGTATTTTGACAAGGAATACATAACTATGTCAACTCCGAGATCCAGTGGTTTCTATTTTCAGAATAAAGCACATCTGTCTATTATCACATGTTAATACATATATTTCCAATAAACGTCGGAAGATCGACAACCGAAACCGAATTCATATTGATATTTCTATCGATATCATGTGATCACTTACTTGATAGTAACACGTCAAAAATGTATTGTCGATAATTATTATAACGTCTGATCGACGAGATTTTACACCGTCAACGATGGCCTTGATATCTACGACTTTCAGCGCGGGATTCGTAGGCGATTCAAACCATATCATCTGTAATCGAAGTAATTTAAGCAATATAAAAACAAAATATAATGACATGATAAAATGATGACAATAGTATATGACAAAATAAACAAATAACATGAAAGAATGTGTTACTCAAAGAATTTAATGAGATCTTGTTAAGGATTTTCAAATGTTCCTAAAAATAATTCGAAATCATATTTTTCTTATTTTTATTCTGACCTTAGTATTTGGTTTCAGAGCGTCGATAACATTTTGTGGATTGGTCATATCTACAGACGTAACGTCTATATTGTTTTGTTTTGGTAAGCAATCTTGCAAATAACGGTTGGTTCCACCGTAAAGCTCATGTCCAAAGATGAGGTGGTCCCCTGAATTCATTAAACTTGTCAATGCTGTCACCGCTCCTAAACCAGAGGAATAAGTGACCGCATGTTTGCCACCTTCCAGAGCAGCTAGGCATGTTTCTAACACGTCACGCGTAGGATTGCCAGTTCTACCGTACTCGTAGCCCTATAAAATAAAAAATAACTTGTAAAATTTTATTGTGCAAGTTCTTCCCGAGGAAAAGATCTAAGATTATTTTTAAGTTATACACAAGACTTTATAAAAACATAATTTATGAATATTTTCTAGTAAAAATTACCTCAAAACTTATGATTATTTTACTTAAAAAAACGCGCATTTGATTCGATTTAATTCTAATTCTAATTTTATTAATAACTATAGAAATGAATGTAGAATTGTGTTCGCTATTTATCATTAACGTTGATTGACTGAGTATGAAATCAATCAATCACCGAGTTTAGGTGGAGTTAAAAATAAATTCTAATTTATATCTTACACTATTCTGATCGGGACTATCCTGTTTAAAGGTGGTGGACATTACAAGAGGAGGTACCAATGAGCAATGACTCCATTGTTTCGGATCTTGACCAGCGTGAATAGCTCTGGTAGAAAAGCCTTTGTACGCACTCATGATCTATTAAATGAAAAATTGAAACAATGTTGTGGTTTACTGCGATCAGTAACTCAACATTTTCGTGCACGCTTACTTCAAATGAACATCGCATTATGAACAAAAGAATGAACAACGTGTGATAACTCGCGAAATCGAATTGCAATTCGCAGCATATTTTTGCGATGCAACATGTACGAGGCAGGAAATTGTATCGTATAAATTAATCTTCAATCCATTTCGTTCTTCTGCTCCTATATAGAAATAGCAAATTTACTTATCTTCAAACATTTTTTCATCTATTTAAAATTTTTCATCTATGATAAAAGTAGATTCTGCCCTGATCTTATTGAAATATGATAGCTTGGACTTCTGGCTTCCAGAAAAATTATACCAGATGGCAATGTCTCTATGACCTTAAAATGACTTTGGAATGACCAAAGTCAAGATGACTAAAAAACTTAAACGGGCACTTTTTTATTACAGATTTCGATAATTGACGTTGCAAACCCTTTTTAAAACATGAAAAGCTGCTAGTTTTTTTAGATAAATTGCTTACTTACGGTTCGTGATTAATTAAAATAGCAGGGAAGAAGAGTCTTCTGGAGAGCCTCACCGACGCTATTTAGCTTTGATTTGTGTGTCGATTTCGCTCGGCGACATCAGCTGAAGTGGCACGGCTGCATTGGCGATAATTTATAAGTACGAGATCTCAACCAATATTAATAAACACTGATAGAGCGCGGCTTGCGATAAGTGAAAAAGGGAGAGCATAAAACGACAACACGTGTAACTTACTAAATATAGCGCATTCTGCAACAACGTTACATCATGACATATCAGGAGTCGCGCGTGTTAATGGGACTAGGTTTATCGCAACTTTTTTTTTCTTTGCGAATCTTTGCGTATTCGCTCGTCCCATCATTTTTCTATTTCCTCAGTAGAACGACAAAATTGAAAAAAAAAAGCTAAGATTCCTACTCAGATAGGACATGATAATAACATGAAGAAAATGATGATGACGTAAAAATAACGTTGAAACAATGGAAAAATGATCGAGAAATGAATTTTATAATCATTTTCTCGTTATCTCGACGTCATATTCTGTTCTACTTGGGTAAAAATAAATTTTTTATTAATTTTTAAAATTTTTATTTCTTATTTTCTTTTATTTATTACTTTGGCACTAAATGCTTCGATCATTGTTGATCCACTAATTATCGATTTGTTGATTATGTCGAACTAAATCACATATTTCGTCTTGACATAACGAATGTTACGAAATATGTTATGGAACGTGAGCAAGCGATAAAATTACAGTCGAAGTCGCGACTATATTGTATCCTCGTGAGTTGCATGACTTAATTATTTGCAACGCCTTAGTATCTTCAGCTGAGTTGACTCTCTTATTTTATCGGTCTTATTTCATATCATCGTCTCAATTATTGTAACTACAGATTGCAAAGATTACTTCTGAGATTTATATTCTAAAGCTTTAATTGAGGCACAAAAAGCGTGAATCTCTTTCCCAAGCTTGATTCATAATCTCGATGTTAGTATTTGGAAATTCTCATTTCGTTACATCGTAATATAAAATATTTAGCGACTCATCGAATCGACGTTGATTTCTATATTTGGACTATCCGAACCTCTAATTTGAGCGGACTTAAATTTCTATTAACCGAAGATCTCCAGAGCACCGCTTTCAAATGGGAATATACACTTCACTTCGGACACATCAAGTGCCACTGAACATTTATACATTCGATTTTCAAATTTAAATTAGGCTCACTGAAGGCCGTCTCCAATCAATGTATCGCGACTATCTCATTGGCTAATTTATCCCGATCATAGCGGACGCAAGCCAATAGCAGGCCTGCCCGTCCGAACTGTATTTCTGCACTCTGTTACTCCCGTCTCTGCCGGTCGCGATCAAAATGCGCGGCTGTCTCATTTCGCGCGCAGAGATAGTGCAGGTAGAGCGAACAGCTGGCGTAGCGATGCGTTTTCACCGTAATCGAATCGATATTCGCCTGATTATTCCAGATTATTCGCTCGCCTATCAAATATCGGAATCGCATCCGCGCGGATAATCTCGACAACGCGGTGTCGGAGGCGGTGAAGCTGCGCCCGGTGAAGATTTAAAATCCGTGAATATCTCGGGGGTGCGACGAGATACATGGGAGAATAGTGAGAACGACCCGTCTTTCGTACTCTTCGACAGCCGGCGGAGTCGCCTCCCGGGGAGGAAATCTCGGAGAGAAAGTAAAAAGAAGGAGGATTGAATCTCAGCTCTGAGAATGAGAGACAACACGGAGATCATCGTCGCGTTGCTGATGTCATTGATCGTAGAGCCGACTCACGGCCTTTCCTTACCCCCGTACGCGGGCCCAAACGGGGCCTCGTTCTCGGCTAACGCCACTGTGCGGGATACGTCTTACAACGCGTTCGGTCGCAAAGACCCCTGTATCAGTTTGTGCGAGAGGGCAACCCCCGCTTTCGCCAATGTACGTGTGTCCGCTTCCCCCAACTGAAGCTGAATTCTGCACTGTACATTCATATTTGTTGAACACAATTTCGTACATGATCTTTCATCGTATTCTAATCTTGCGTTATGTTTTAATTTCACCGTATTCCGTCCCGTTCTAATTTTATATTTATGTCTGTATAATTATTCGTTTCAGAGCATATATGTGAAATCGTGTTGTCAGCGGGGCTGCAGATTCTTCAATCTGGTCGACTTACGCTACGGGTTGGAGCCGAACAGTTTGAACGGCACCAGGGATGCCTGTGAGGCCTGTATGTTTCTTTATAAGTTTGTCGATTTTCAGAAATATCTTTGTATTCCTTGTATAAAATCTCTTTTGTTATTCTCTCTTTTCCTGCCAATAACATTATTCACAAATCTCAATGTCACGTGTTATAATATTTAACTGTGACTTTGTACCACTTATAGCATGTACGGAAGCTTACACGGAGCTACAGGATCGCTACGCTTGCGGCACTGGTTGCGATTTCATGGCCAAGCAACGAGTGTCTGACCTGCTGGCTCTATTTTCCATCGCCATATGCATGGAGGATGGAATAGACTCGAATCTCTTACTAATGTCACCCGATATCCCGGATAACGATATACTGACCGACCCTGGATTACGGAAAGAGCTGCTACCCAGGTGGTGGGACTCGGATGGCTTCAAGTTGCCACAGACGCATGTTAAGACTGTACCGATGGATGCTGGGGTGAGCATTAAACGTGTTTCCTTTAACATTTAGACTGCTCAGCTGGTTTCGAGCGTGAAGCCCGTGAGATTCAAAGTCGCAATGCGCGTATACACACAGTCAAAATACAAAACCAAACCATGTGTTCAACGAAAAGACTTTGGTATCTACTACTTCTATTTTTCTGTATGTATTCTGTATCCTTTATATTATCTAAATACAAATTCTTAATATACTGATTTAGTAAATTCAGATATAGTCATCCAGTATCGCTCATAGAATGGCTCAAAAAATTACTCCTATTTCAGTTATTGTTAAACCATTACCCATACACGAGTGGCGTGGCAGTCTAAGTGTTAATCACATGTTGATGGTGAGGCGATACGTAACATAAAAATTGTTCTGATAAATACGAAACATGAAGGCACACATCAGAAATATGAATGTTACAATTCAATTAATGGAACCGTAGACCGTTGACGACGCTTTGTCATCCGACTATTCCGGCGAAACCGAGCTAGCAGTAGCCATGTCCGAATCCGACTGTCTTCACTGCGCCTCGGAGCACTTCAGAATAGTACCTTACTTCGCTTACTCCTTAGTGGGGCTCACTATGATTGCGATGCTCTTATTGTGGGTGTGCATGTTGATAGGGTACTTGAAGTGCGTGAAGGGAAACACTCCGATCAAAAAGTCGAGCTCATCGACGGTCACGTTGTACAAGGTCACGGTGTACAAGAAGTCGTTGTACAGCAAGGAGACGCCATCCAAATACATTCTGTCGCCCGATGTCGACCGTAAGTTTTAACCGAAACGAAACTATATTTCGATATTCGATGTTTAAATCGCGACGTTGTTTCGCTCAGGATTCAACGAGACGCGATTGATAAGATCGCGTCCTGGAAGTCTCAGCGTAACGCAACAGTGTAATGATTTATATATATATATAAGAAAGACACGTTACTGTGAATATTACTTAAGTTCACATAGCAATCACACGCTGAAAAAATCGCATTGCGTTTCACAGTAATGTCATAGGGAAAATCAAACTGTTCTGATTTCTTTTTTTCCTTTCTTCGTACAAAGTAGCGAACGCCAATTTATTCAACGATCGTATGATCATTGACAAAATATAAATATAATGTTAACGTGTATGTTATATGTTAATATTACATGTGCTGTATTAACGTACAACATGAAGTGATAAATATAAGAGGATAAGACAAAAACTAATATTCAGCAATACGAAGTTTCCGAACTTTGACGAGATGTTTGCAGATATCGAGCTTTTAGAGGAATTTACGTTAACATATTATATTTCAGACTGATCTATTATAATTTCCCATGTGTGTATATATATCTCGAGGAAGAGATATTGATGACTTTTAAAATATATCGATCTCCCGATCGCGCGGAATCACTTTTCGCCTCGTTTACGATGTCCGCAAGAGACATGATTTGTACACGTGTATTTAAATTACACATACATACCGAGATGTAATTTTGCCGTACAACGAAAGTTCAAACTCGTGAACAGAAACAGAAACGCGAGAACCTTTTCGACGACAATATAGGTATACATAATCAAAATGTCGCTCGGTTTTCATTATTCTTATCGTTTCTCGACGAACCATCCGAGGGTCGAAAGGACGATAGTACAACACACAAAGTTGCGGAGATAGTCGAAGGGTTTATACACGTCGTGATATATTAGTCAAATTTCAAATCTGCTATGTGAGAATGTTATATAAGAAAAAAAAAATATTTTGTATTGTATTATACCAATATATTCGTACGCATATCGTCTGTCTCTGTCTCGCGAAGGACCGTTCGCGAAATTCCAGCGAGAAGCTTTCCAGTTTTGCATTTGATTACTGCTTGATTAACAAGCTATTAGTGAATTAGGTATAATTGCGTTCACGGTTTCCTTGTTTCCGGCGTGTTGCTTTGCCGCTTGAAATTTACATAGCGACCCTGTATCTCGAATTTACACGCATTATATGCGAGAGTCACGGTAGCGGCTTTTTTCTTTTTCTCTCTTTCCCTCCCTTTGTCTCTTTCGCAGAGATTGCGATATATACAGAATATGTAATTACATTGGACATATATTTTATATATACACGCATTTCGAATCTTTTCGAGATTTTGATAAAACGTCATATCGTATCTTAGAACTTGTTTATAGCGTGTAAAACGATATATTATCAAGTGTATATATATATATATACCCACATACATTATATATGTATGTATGTATGTATGTATGTATGTATGTATGTATGTATGTATGTATGTATGTTGGTCAAATGTAACGAAAACTAATGAGAGTCTGAATTGCACAAGTGCTAACGAGTTACGTATTGATAGACAAATCCGAAATTCATAGGCATATATCGAACATTTCAGACTGATTTCGGATTTCGGTTGTCGATGGAGGCGCTCTAAGTGCGGGATCTCTACAATAGGTGTTGTGAAAAAATAAAAGCGTCCTTTTGGCTTTTGGGGTCCATCATACTTTTAAAGAGCAAATGGGCACAGGGATTACTGTTATTCGTGTATTGACAGTCTCTCTCTACATACCTACAAAAGTTGATCCAAATCGAAGAGTTCATCTATCGTAGAGCCGGACTAATACGCACGACTTTGGCTTTCATTGGCTTCCTTTATGATTCCATTTAACCGTGTATTTAAAAACGACTATCCTCTTTATTATTTATATATACACACATATACAATGTATGTCGACAATGCATTTCTGCATTTTTAATGACGAGCGATACGCGATCGAAATGTCTCCGTTCGAAGAGATACATACATCGTTACGATATTTTATTGTTTAATATTTATATTTATATATTATATAATTATATTTATATATTATTTGTGATATTTGTTGCAATATTTATTGTAAAATGTTAAGTTATCCCTCCTATGAGTTTCACTCACATATATGTTTACTTCGTTCACTCTCATACGGAAAGAACAAAGTGAGAACTACGATAATTAAACTATTTTTACTAATTAAGTTATCGTTACGTTTTTGTCTTTTTCTCGTAAAATCGTCGACATGTGTAAGAACGATTGAAATCTCTTTACATAGCCGCCTTTGGTTTCGTAATATCGCGATCGAGCAGTCTCGAAACTTTGTTGAGCTAAATCTAGTGGAAGGATTTTGCATGTGATCTAAGGAATATATTGTATATGTATCGTACAAAAGTAAACATTCAAGTTCCTGTTCTTGCAAAACATATATTATATATTCGTAAATTTTATCGATATTCCCGAGCGTAGAAAGAAACAAAGACTTTGCGTATTTCTCCCTCCGACTTGCAATCTGTTGAAAGTAATAAACACTATAGTAGAAGTAGCGTACACGTGTACATTCTTCAGAGAAACCTACAATTAAGAGGATGTTATTGTATTATTGCAGCATGTAAATATCAAAATATTTATTGCATAGAAAAGTACATTGTAAAACCAAAGTACCATGTTCCTCGTAGTAGAGTATCTTATAATTATCTACGACTAAACATGTGGTGTTTATGTGTATGTGTGTATGCGTGTGTGCGCGCGCGTGTGTGTTACCTCTGTATGTAAAACTGAATAATAAAATTCAATTCAATCTGTTGTAATACAAAGGTATATAAATGATTTTTCCTAAATAATCATTTCCTTCATTCAACATGCATTTCTTATTCTCTTTCTCTCTCTCTCTCTCTCTCTTTCTCGCGAGCAGTCTAGAATTCTCAATATGGACCTAAGTGTTAACGTTAACAAGTAACAGTCCGATGAAAAATATTTGCATTTTCTTAGAAAATACCGCACACGTTTAAAGCGGGCGGAATAGCGTATACAGGGATCAAGATCACGTATATTTTCGCATAATTCCCAACGATATCTGCAGCATCGAACCTTTTTACGAGTGCTCGGCGACCACTGCTTAAACTGTGACCGAGGCTTTCCAAGTGCCACAACGCCGACACGAACGTACCTTGGAGTGTACGACAGTTCGTTACACTTTTATAATGTGATAAATACTGTACCTTTTTCTCATGTATTTACACTATTTACACTTGACATCATCACAACATTACATAATATAATCAACTTTCACAAACTTACTGAGTACTTTTTACAAGTACTTCAAGATACAATGGCGTTTGAATAGAACTGAAATTTGATGTGCGTGAGAATATTTTTTTACATATATATGTTTCTTTCCTCCTGTATATACATTGATGCGTATATAGATACTGTATCATAACGAAATACCCTACACACAAGGTACAAGAAAGAGAGCGTGCTGCAAATAATATTGTCGCCGTTGCGAGTATACACGCATTATCCGATCCCTGCGCGTGTGTACCTCCGTCCGCAGATCGATCGCGTTTCGCACAAGAGACGATTGTTGAAATAATATAAAAATAAATCATATCTTGTATTTACACGGATCGAATGACGCTAATCGAGGAAATCAGGTCAACTCTCTCAATCTTAATCAATACGAAGGCTCGCAATTTGTATACAATACAAACTGCGCGACTGGGAAATAACACCGGGAGGAGACCGGCGCTTTTGATCACACATGCAAGATATATATATATACACACATATATATATATATATGTATATATATCGCGTCCTTGTATTATAACCAATAGAGTTTGGGGTCGTCTCTGCGCACTTGGAGCTTCAGGACGTGTCGGTAAATCTTTAATGCGGGCCCCAAGAGCAAGTCAAGCCCAGTCAGTACGTCCGACCGTCTCAGCAAAAGTAGCGAATGACCGTCGATTTCCTGGAACACGCGGGAGTAACGCATCAAGAAAGAATAAAGTATAGTTCTGAACATCGTAGCCTCGAAAATACAAGTGATTCCAAATATCGATGTCTAGCGAAGACTGATCGGACTCTTACCTGATGCCTGAAAACTTCGGCCTCTTTGGGGAACAGCCTGGCGAAGTATTGATACACTTGTTCGGAAGACCAGTCGGAAGCGTCCGGGATATTTGGATCGATCTTGTCTCTAGGTGCATCGTCCTCCATGTGATCGGAACCTCTGGCGGGGGAAACTTGCGGACTGAGTACCGGTGGTAAGACAGGCGTGTTGGACGGCGTATTCGGTCTGCTCGTGTTGATCGAGTTGGCGTTCTGACTGACGATGTTCGCTTTGTACTGCTTCTGCAAGCAATCATTACAGTACCACTTGGAGCTTGATTTCGGCGTTGTGACGCGCGGTGTGTGGCAGTAGTAATGATAGGCTTCGTCACAGCTGAAGCAAGTCACCAGGGGACCCTGAAAGTAAGAAGAAAAGAAAAAAACAAAAGTGAGAATTGAGAGAGAACAAAGGAAAAAGAGAGAGAGAGAGAGAGAGAAGGGAAACAAAGTGAAGATTAATCGATCGAGGAGATGCCCAAGTCGAACTTAAATGTTTGTACCAAAGACTTCTGTATATTACTAAACCGTTACTAAACTCCCCTTATATATTGTATCAAAAATTGGACACCGAAAAGTATGTAGTGCATATAACTTGTTAAGTAGGAAAGAAGAGAATTGGTGATAGATAAATCATGGACAATCGATTCTATTACCGTTATTTGAGGAAAACACGGTCAGTCATGCTCGTGCCGGTCATTGCTTACTTTTCTGACAAATTTGATAAGAATAGTTTCAAATGTAATATCACAGTTCTTCGCTCTAAGAACATTATGCTGCCGAAATTATTGTTACTTTCTATTTCATTTGAAACTATTATTTTAGCCTTTAAAGAAATTAGAGTTGTGATTCGTTGCGATCAAATTTTCTTAAAAAGGCTCCAATCGCGTACGGAAAAGTGCTTTTTTTCTTAAAAGTGAGAAAAAAATGACATGTTTCTAAGTGAGGAAAAGTGAGTCGCTCTTGTGCCCGCGCTCGGAATGCCGCAGTGGTCCGATGAAAGAACTTGTTTCTCAGAAGCAGTTAAGCTCTCATTGGACCACCGGCTGCTTTCAAAACGGTATCGAAAAGAATGTCCAAATAGTTATGAAATCGAGTAGACACAACAACAGCCTTAACATTTACGACGTCTAGTTTCAGTCGAATTTCGGTAACCTTACGTATTATGTCACACAAATGTCACCTTGTCTGAATAATATTTCACATTGTTGCTGTTTTTCGAACAATCAACAGTCATAACGTGCGAGTGTGTGACTATTATTGACGAATTGGGTCACGCTAAAAGTGATTTTTACCAAAGGCCGATTAATCTAATTGACGATTTAAACTGCTGTCAGTTTATTTTATCAGTACTACTTGCTCTGTCTCGTGCTAGCGCAGATAGACATTTAAATAACAACTGCAGAACTGGAAAACGATTCTTATCATTATTCATCGATTAGTTTAATCTGAGAGTTTGGCGAGTCACCCTAAAATCTATGCGTGCACAGGCGCGATGATGTTCGATCGAAGGAACAGCCAAGCGTATGCATGGAATTTCGTGTATACGGTCAGTCGCAAAGAGGTTGCGGTACTTTTTTTTTCCTTTGATAAGTTTTGTAAGACGCATTTCACTTCACCCAACAGGGAAACGTATCTCCTGAGGATTACTAAAAAAAATTTATCGGACACGGGATGCGTTCCGAAATTAAAAAAAAAAAGTCGCAATCTTTTTGTGACTGACTACGTGTGTACAAGTAGAAAACGAGAGATCTCGATTGACAACTTACAGCATCAGAAGTCTCGCAACACACGGTACAACTTTTGCAGCGTTCACACTGCCAGTTGCTATTGGCCTTCTGCAGCATCTCCTCCGGACTGTAAATGCAACTTGGGTGCGCTGCAAATATATATAATGTAAAGCACACAGACATCTTGATTAAAAAGAAAAAAACAAGAAATCTCAAAGAATTACCTCGCACTGTGCAGTCTCTACAGGCCACCAACGCTTCCTGCTTCTCCTTGGCACAGAGACTACACTGTCTGCAGGGCCCATCCTTGATAAGCACCTTGGCGATATCCTGGGAGTCCTGGGTCAGCGTGTTCTTATTGTGACTACCCGGTTGCCTGCCTCGTTTACGTTTCACCAGATTGTTGTCCGAGGGATCGAAGACCTTCTTCGCTCTCTGGAATACAGAAACGAGAATACCGTTAAACTCAGAGCCAGCAGTTTTTTCGAACACAGGACATCGACGAGCCGGTAATGAATCCTTACTTTTCTGCGCGCGCTGCGGAATCCGCTCGCGTTCACGTTGCACGGCGTCGGCGACGTGTTGGTCGAGCTTCTGCCGGCCTCCTCGTCCTCGCGGTCGTCGCTGGACCGTCGATCGGCCTCGTCCCGCTTCTCCTTGAGCGCCTCCAGCTCCTCCTTGTTGTCCCTGGGATCGTCCTCGAACTTCATGTCCATCGGGTCCTCCGTCCTCGCAAACAGACGCTGCTTGCGTTCAGCCTTGGTGGGCCTTTTGAGGTTAGGCGTCGTCTGGGCGACCTCGTTGCACTTGGGCGACTGTTCGGCCAGCAGGGAGACCGGCGGAGGGACCGGGACGCGCTCCTGGTTGTCGTCGCACTCCATCGGCTCGTCGCTCTTGACGATCTCCGCGGTCTTCTTCGGCGGGTCCTCCGGCTGGTCCATCTTCGCTGGGCTGGTTTGCCGCGAGAGTCGCGGCGTATTCGAGTCACCGGAGTCGGTCGCGGGGTTGTCGGTGTCGTCGAACTCGTAGAGGAGCTCCGCCGCGGCGGCGGCCAGGGTCTTCGCCGCAGCAGCTGCCGTGGTCGCGACCGTCGACAGGCCGACAGACAGCGTGGCGGTGGTAGTTGCAGCCGCGCACGCCGTCGTCGTCGTCGTCGCTGCCTCCGCCATCATCGGCTTTTTCCTCCGTCTGACAACCGCGCTGCCGTTGCTGCTTCTGCTGCTGCTGCGGCTGCTGCTGCTACAGCTGCCGGGTGTTTTGACCGGCGCGGCAACAACAGCGGCGTTCCCCTTGCCGAGGCGGCGAGTCGCCGACGAGTTGCCGTTCTGCTGGGAGCGGGACGCGGCGGCGGGAGTGACGTCGTCCGTGGTTGACGAGGTCGCGGAGTCGCGTCGCGGCGCGTCGTCGGGCGTCGTCGGCACATCGGACGTCGCCACCAGCGTGTAATTGCCGTTGGACAGGCGCGTTAGGTTGCCGCACGAGACCTCCTTGTTGAGGAATTCCTCGACCATGCGCCGGGAGGTAGGGCTCGACTTGCCGTCGAGGAGCTGCTCGATCAGCCGGCTGGCGGGCACGCCCTGGTCCAGATAGTCCGGCTCGCCGACCACGAGCTCGGACACCGCGGTCGATATCATGCCGGAGTTGAGCTTCTCTTTGATGAAGCCCTCCGGCCGGTTCTTGTAGAGCTGCAAGCGGGACCACTTGGACGCGTTCCGGTAGCTGGTGTGGCCCTTGTAGTCCACCTGGATCACCTTCTCCACCTCGATCAGCCGGTGCAAATCGGCGATCGTGTCGCGCGCGTCCACCGAGTACTTCCGCAGCAGGAGGTTGCAGATGCGGTCCGCGTCCGGACGCGCTTTCCGGCTACGCAGCTGATCGATCGCCTCGAGTATGTGCTGCTCGAGGCCTATCTGCGAATCCACCGGGTTCGGCTGCATCTTCCTCCGCCGCCTCGCGTGTTCCGCGTCCACGCGCGCCTGCCGACGACGATCCACCACCGCGGCCTGATTCACGACGATGTTACCGACCACCTCGTGCGCGCGAGCGAGAACGCGCTAACCGTTCATCACACCCCGAGCGCAACAACGGCGCCGATGACGATGACGCACCAACCGGGACCAGGGATTGCGACGAACCTTTAAAAACCCACGAGTTGTCGCGTTAGGAAACACGCGTCCTCTCCGCGCGCATACCGGGTAGAGCTCGCACACACACACGATATCTTCCGTCTCTCTCGCGCGCGCGCTCGATCGCTCGGTGCTGCACGCTCGGCACCGCGCGCGGACCGAGAGACCAAATTTAAATCCCACGTCGGCGCTTCGCAGGACGCGATTATTTTCAATATTCACCGGAACGTTCCCGAATGTATAGAGAGAGTACGGCGGCGCGCTACTGCGACGTCACTCGGCCCGTCCGTCAGTTCGTCGTCAGTGGCGTCGTCGATCCGTTTCCTCTCGCGAGATCCATCGCGGACTATGTCTCTCTCTCGCTCTAGCGGGCCCGCGCTCTTCTCAACTCAGCTCGTTTCGCGGCGCGCGCTATCGCCGCCACCGCCGCCGCGTGCTCTCGCCGCCCGCGTACTCTCGCCGTGCGCGCGCGATAAATCCTCCGCGTTCACGTAACGAACAATGAGCGTGCGCGCGAGAAAGAGAGAAGGGAAGAAGAAGAAGGGAGGGAGGGAGGGAGGGAAGGAGAGATAGAGCGCGCAAGCGGCGACGGAGCGAGCGAGCCGAGAACGCGCTCTGCGAACGGACCGGCGAATGATCGAAGATCGTAGTCGGCGAGTCGATTCGCGCGAGTTATGGCGCGCCCGAGAAACGCGCCAAATACTCCGACGGACGGCCGCCCCCCTTTGATTGGAACCGCGCGCATACCGGGGAATCACTATCGCGAGGACGGCGGCGAACGGTATGACGTGAGAGAGACGTCCTAACCCCCCGATACGACAACGCTTCCGAGAAAAGTTTTTGAATCGAAGCCGCGCGCTCTTATCGCCTCGCGCACAAATTGCACCGCCGCTCCTCCGGCGAGCGAGAGAAAGAAGAGGAGACCGAGAGAGAGAGGAAAAGAGAGGGAGAAAGGAAAAGAGATATATACGACGTACAAGCGCGCGCGTGATAATCTTTCTCTTTCTCTCTCTCTCTCTCTCCGGCTGGCGCGGATCGAACATCGGGAACTGCGGTGCGACGCGTTTCACACCCTCGGCGCGAACAAACGCTGCTGCTGGCCCCGACCGAGAGCGTGCCGACGAGAAGAACTCGCGGATTCCCGGCGCGTCGCGCGCGGGTTATAAGCGAGTGCCGATTGGCCGGTCGCCGGCCAATCGCGCTCGCCCGGCCGAGACATCCAGCCGGCGACGAGGGGACGAGATCAGGCAATTTTCGCGCCCGTAAACAATGTCTCTCTCTCTCGGCTCTCGAGCGCGGCGTCGCCGAGAGAGATCTCGCGCACCACCACCGCCGTACATAGAGAGAGAGAGAGAGAGACAAACGCGCTTTTCCGCGCGGGACCGAGCGCTTCTCTCCGCCGAACTTGCGCGATCGCTTGTCCGCTCGCTCGTTCACAAGCGCGCGTGTGTGTCGCATGCGTGTGTCGCTTACCTGCGTGCCGATGGCGCGTAATAAGCGCGCACCACCGTTGTCGTCCTTCTCGAGGGGGAACACCGCGGCGGGCAGACGCGACGCGGCCGGGACACGGATTTTCCGGTGGGAAAGTCCGGTGCGCGCGCGGCCGGAACTTCCGAAATGTCAGATAGGAATAAAGAGAGAGACGCGGGCGCGTCAACGACAGGGCCGACGCGAAACCGACGGACGTACGGACACGCGCGCACGCACGGACAAACACCCGACGAAGCTCGCACCGCCGCGGCAACTGTGCGAATACGTGCGGCGGCGACCACGACGGAGGTAGGTAGCGACACGGACACACACGCGGCGCTCCGGCGAACGCACTTCTGCGCGTGCGCGCGCGCCATGTCCGTGTAAGTACGTGAATCCCCGCGCCTGTGTGGAGACAGGGCTCGCTAGCAAGGCGCACATACGTATGTACCACGCGGACACGTCGCCGGCGCGGTCTCAGCTGCTTTGAGCGTTCGCTCTCTCTCTCGCGTTCCTGTTCTCCTCTCAACGCGACGAGCGTACGCGCGTTATTGTCATCGCGGCGAGACGTAGCAGTCGATATCCGCCGATATCGCCGTGACAATAGGTACCGTCGCTTCTCGCCGCCTGATCTCTCTCTCTCTCTCTCTCCTCACAAAACCGTGTATGTGTGTGCGTGCCTCTCTTCTCTCGCTCGCTCTTGCTCTCGTATATCGATAAGCGGGCGTCGATCATGTCGTCGGTCGCGCCGCACGTAGCTCTCTCCGCGCGATCATCTCCGTTGGACGTTGCGACGTAGCGCGTCGCTGAGCGAAGAAAGGAACGAGAGAGAGAGAGAGAGAGATAAAGAGAGAAGGAGAAAGCGAGACGATCAGCTGTGCGGGAGCGCGAAGAAAGCGGGAGCGAGGTTGACGAGTTGGCCCAGGTCGTGCTTCCCCGTTGCCGGTAGGGCTGATCGAACTTGCCGTGACGAATTGGCGAAGCGCGCCATGTCGTCCTGCGATGGTATACTCTCGGCTTTCGCGCGCGCGACATGTCGGCGACTTTATCGCATGGCTGTTCGGACGCGCGCTTGATGAACGCGCCCCGGGAGGCGACCGATGTCACTCACACCGTCGAGAGAGAGACGCGCTCACGCGACGCTCTTTCCCTCGGTCTCACTCTTTCTCTCTCGCTCTCGCGCGCGCCAACTCTCGCGCGGCGCGCTAACCAGAGTCCGCAACAACAATGCGCACCTAATCGAAATGATTCAACATACATACCTGAAGAACGCCGGGTAGCGGGTCGTACGATCTACCGGTCCTGTCCGCCAATCGCCTCGGCACCGTTTGCGCGCGGTCCGATGTGAGCGCGTCACCGACGGCACGGGAAATTTCGATAAAAACGAAGAGCGCGACGCCGGGTGCGGCCATACGCGCGAGTATGGACGGGCCGCCGCTTGAAGCGGCGTAAACGCGCGGAGCGTGGTTTTCGTGAGCAGGCGTCAGAGTGCGCCTACGTAGGGATCAGGGGGCGGTATATTCACAGGCCGATATTCACAACCGTCGGATCTTACATTTGAAACTGTCTTAAATTTATGTTCAGATGCTCCGTAGCCAATGAAATGAGCCGTGGAGCATCTGATAAAATAAACTTAAGACGGTCTTAAATATAAGATCTGATTATGAATGCCGGCCATAATTGAGTCTTATATTGGTCCACAATGGGCGGTAAAAGTATGTTTTATATGAAAATAGAGTGAGAAATTAACCAATCATAGTCGACTATTCTCCTTACATTCGAATATGATTGATCAATTTCTTGTTCTTACTTCTTATGAAATATACTCCTGTCCGTTGTAGACTACATTTTATATCGAAGATTATCTTGAGTTCACAGGTCTGTTCTTTTTCGCTGAACCAGCTGCGCCACAGCATAGGATGCTTCCGGCATTAATAATCAATTGTGATTGGTCAATTTCTTAGAGCTTTAAAGCACTTATTGTAAATCGGGACTTATTCTGCGCCCTAACCTAATCTGTCAAATAGATGCTGTTCTATAGTTAGTTCGGCGAAGGGGAGTATTTACTTGTTAGTACAACTATTACGTTCAGCGAGTACAACGGTTGAGTAATTTGTCGATATAATTGACTTAAATTTAAGGAACAATAAAGGCCAATAATCAACGACTGTTCACTAAATGCTTTTTCCGCCGAAAGCAGTTGATATATACGCATATTTTGGCACTCATTTTTCCCGTTTCCGAATCTCTTTTTATAATTTTGTTTCTTGCAACCTTCACCGTTGAAGTATAATAATTGCGCGAGATTACAGATAATGGCGGAGAAAAAATGCACGATAACTCACATGCCGCATCATGTGCAGCAGAAGCTGTGCCAAGCCCGACCACCTTACAGGCAAGGGAAAAGGTTGACAGCTGTCAAGGTAGCGTTGGGGACTTGTATCCTACTCTAGAATTTAATCTCATTATTCACCTTGTAATTAATCTGTTACTTTGTCATGTTAGATTAAGTTAATTAAGGCACTGACTTAATAATAGACTATATTTACACTGCAACCTGAAACTGATTTAATAACTCTCATAATCCATGTTTACATGAACAACATAGAACTGGTTTAATAGTTTCTGCTGGTGCGACTATCAATGTTACATGTTGTATAAATAATTATGTTATAATTATAACATGTAACACTAGTAGTTGCAGTATCAGAGACTTGTGACATAGGTTTTACACTGGTTATGCAGACGTAGATCACGGATGTTAATCAGATTTTAGATGTTGCTGTATAAACATAGTAATGAAGTAGCTCTAAGCTTTAAAAGATAATATCGTTGGACAATTCCATATTAGATGGTTTCTTGCAAATCATTTCCTTAACGTATTAGCTCTATGTAACAGGTTTACACAATTAATGACGAATCGCAGCATTTGCTAATATGTGGAGTACCGAAAATAAAATTAGGCGAGGAAGTGAAGAAACTCATTTATCCTTATGGAGATGTAAAAGCGATCCAGCTGGTGACCGAATATCCATCGGAAGAGTTTACGGAAACGTATCATATACATTATGCACGTATTCAGAGTGCAAGGTATTATCTACTTATTAAGTATTATATACTTCCATTACGAAAAGGTATTTGTTACCTTAATTACAATGGTACTTAAAATATAGTCAATTGTTATTATTATATATGACTCTTACTGATGAAATTATTTCCCTCTGACAGAATAGCAAAACGATTTATCGACAATAAAAATTTCTTCGGTGGACTTCTGCATGTTTTTTATGTTCCCGAATTGGAAACTTTACCAGAGACAAAGGCGAAGCTTGCCCAACGTCGCAAAGACGTAATAACACGAATAAAACGAAATCAAGCGGATACATCAAACCCGGAAGTTGATAAATTCGTTCCGACGTAAGTTTACTCATTACCATCATCATCAAGTGCACATTGAGCGTATATTAACCAATATGCATGCAAATATATATTTAAATAAATGATTTATCAGTCACACAGAAATCATAATATGTTAATTTCATTAAAAATCTGATCGCAGGAAGCAGTATCATAGGAAAAAGAAGACACCTGCTTTGCCACTTACCCAAGAACGAGTTCAATATTGTTATCCCGAGGAGACACTTTCCTCTATCTGCAACGGAATCCCTCAGAATATAGATCCACGACCTATATCTGAGCCCAGTTTGCCAGTGGATTGGTACAGTAGTTACAGTAACAACCAGACTGGAGAAGCATCGTTATCAGCACCGTACCGACCGACCGAAGCAGTGATTGAAGCAGGCAGTTCGCGGTCAAGCGGAAGTCCAAACGTGCGCAAAAGAAATTACAAAGGACAACTTGTCAGTGATAACGTGAAAGTCAAGGTCACCCGGCCACGGCTTATAGACACCAGGAATATAGCGAGATTAAATTCCACTGAGAAAACTGACGTGTTTTGCAACGTGAAGAAGGTAGATAGCGGGATCACAGTCAAGTTATTGGAAAGGCCTGACAACGAGAGGAAGAAGATAGTCATAAAAAATCCGAAGTATGTATCCTTTAAATGTATTATATTTTAATATTTATCCGCACGGCAATATTATTACCATAAAAGAGAGAAAGGGGCGTTGAAAAAGTTCTTTTAATGTGTAGAAAGGTGTATAGATGAACATATCATCTATAAGCTCGTGGCGCATCTTTTTGTTGTTGTTGTTGCTGCTAGTATCGAATTGTGTGCTCACTCAACCATTGTCTCCTGAACACTGTTGAAAATATAATCAATTAAAAAAATCGTACATTTTTTTTTACCATTCTCGACTGTGATTGGTGGAATTCATTTATGTTTTAGAAACGCCTAATGAGATGAGCTTAATTATATCTTTCTATATATTCAAAAAGAACTTTCTTAATATACTTCACCTGTATGCAAGATATCTCATAATTAACGACACAGGTGCATACAAGCCTTGTCTTAATTTCCATTTTGCATGAGATGTATAAAGTTATTAAAATAAAATGTGATAAAAAGTTGGAAGATTAAACTAATGGCGTAACATCGTCCGGAGTATGCTATGTGCTCTTTCTACTTTATGATATTTTAAACGTTATAAATGTATTATTATTCACTTATTTTTAAACTCTACTTTCCAGTGTAACACACTTGATACAACCTAGCGAAGATCTTCAACATTCCATTAAAATGGCAAAATCGCATATTCGTGCAGCAATGCAGAAAATATTTCAGTGAAAACACGGAACACCCGACAAAAAATTTATATAATTTGTGTAAATTGGTTCTAATTTATTTTACATTTAATAAATACACTTGAATATCAACAATTCTTAAACTTCTACTTTATTTCTTTATAATTCCAAATTTTTCATTATTCTATCTCGAAAGAAATTACAAGTACATATTTTACCGACATGAAAATAATAACAGATTCAAATCTCACTTAAACAATTGCGAAATTCATATTTTGTCCAATTTCATTCCTTACATACTGAATCATTTGCACACACGGATCTTTAATTCATCTTACAATTAATAAATACATTTAAATATAAAATTAATTCTTACAAATTGAATCAAAATAAAAGTATCATTACAGTCTAAGAATAAAAAGCAGTAGAGATATTAGTCATTTCCCATACTGACTGTAAACGTGTCATTTATATGACAACAGAAGAATTCGGGTCCCATTGAATTCCACTTCTAGTCTTTGCATTGTAATTTTTGTACGGTGGCGTGTTCTCCTGCTGGATTTTAGCTACAGTCTTATTTTTTAATGATTGTTGCGGCGATTTCGCTGGTATTCCTTGAGTTTTACCATTATTAGATCTATTGCTTAGAGGTGTTCGATTCTGAAAGAGATTAATAACACAGTTAATATTTACACAAATATGTGTAATCTGTTTTGTATCTGTAAATTACCTTAGGTGCTTCATTACTATATTTGCTATCAGGACTGAAAATCTTTTTTTCGTCTGATTTAAACTTTACATCTGATTTGAGAATCTTCCTCACGTTTTCTCCCACGTCTTCCTTTTTCTGAATATTTTCTATATTTATCAATTTGGACGGAGAACTATTTTTTGCGGTATGTTCGTCACATATATCTTCCTTCAACATTTTTTTCTGAGATAATTCTCCCTTGATATTCTCTCGAACTTCCTCCTCCTCCACTTTACTTAGTACACTTTCTTCCGATATTGACGAATCATGCCATATTTTAATCTTATTGTCATCTTTTATTCGTATAGCCTTCATATTTTCCTCAATAACATCTTTGTAATCATTCTGCCCGCTCGTGCTGCCTTCTCGCTTGTCAGTTGTCGTTAATGTCCGTTCGCTTGTAATTAATGATTTGTCATTCGTAATTTTAAACTTGGAGTTCTTAATAACTGTGAGATCTTCTTCGCTGGTAAAAACACTTGAATCAAAATCAGAGTCAGGTATGTGGAATATATTCAATTCGGCCCGTGTTTCAGAATCGAGCTCCCTCAAACGTTTGGAAGCTATGTCTGGCAACAATTGTATTTCTGTATTATCGAGTGATATGCTTGCTTCCTGCCACGAGTTTCTTGGATTATAAACATCCGTTTCGTAACTGCCTTTGCGATTCAAATTGTCTTGTGATCGAGCCTTTATCATCGCAAGAGACTTTGGTATTAAAATGGGAGTTCTGTTGAAGTCAGCTGCTGGAGATCTCGGGTCAAGCCCCAAAATTCTATAACGTTCTTTTTCTATTGCTGTCAGATTTTTTGGCGTTTTTACTACAGTAGCGTTCAATATTGAAGAATTCTCTATCTTATCCTGTAAGTAAATATGTTGCGAGTACAAATGTTTTAGAAATCAAATATGCTAATTTATAATAAAAAAAATATGATCCCTTATGTATCAAATAACACAATTTGACCTTATTATACGTTATAATTTTGCCTGAAATAAAAAAAATGGACAATTTAGAAAGTAAACGTACCGATTCCTCTGACTGAATGTTAACCGTACATTTCGCCATAAAATTTTTCTTCGGCGACCATGGTGGACATGGTGCTATAACCATGTCCAAATTGGTTTCAAGATATTGTTTCTTCTGTAAATGCTTTGGGATCGCATTAGGTATTCTCTTACTTACTCCCACTGGGGTGCTATCAACCTGTTCAAGTATAAAATGTGTTACTTTTATGCTTCTAGAGTTATTGGTTTCAAGTTGTAATTCTACATATAACCTACATCCAATATATTCATGTTGTAAAGATTTTGGACAATGCAAAATTTTAAGATGAAAATATAAGACTGAAATCGACATTTATAGTTGGCTGTATATCAAATTATTAGATTCTTACCAAGATAGGAGTTCTTCTGATTCCTAATGAAGCCGAGCGTGGATCAATCAATAATTTTCCTTCGGAACGTATGGGTGTGAACAACTTGTTGTCTTCTTTAGATATTTGTTGATGCTCTATAGTTTGTGTTTCATTTTCCCTTCGACTCTCATCAGCATGAAGAAGCAACTTGTTCATATAATTGCCCATGACTTCTGCACAGATGCATAATGATATTTACAGAGGCTTTTAACTTCTTTAACAGTTACAAAAGTTAAAAAAAAGAAGAGAGGTCAATGTTGATTCATGATTCATATATGTTGCATAATTATACTCAACAGCAACAATTTTAAATAAAATCTACAAATACACCTTTGCAAAATTTACTAAAACATAAAAATATGATGAAATATACTTAAAAATTATAAACAGACACATGCAGAAGTGCATACAAATGTCACGAAAGGTAATGTGAAACATGGCAGATACAACAGTACCAAGAAGCAGCTCTTTGTCCTTACACGATTACACTTGTCAGATGTAGGGTCACTGTTGCTCCCGCTTCTTGTTATTCGTCGCTTAAATAACAAATAAATTAAGTAATATTGCAAACGCGATATATTCGTCAAGTCTGTAGTTAAAAGTACGGAAAACGAGATCGCACGAGTTCCTTAACCGTTTGTGACCCCGGCGCTTTAAATCGCTGTTTACATCATTCAAAAATCAAACTGATAAACGTTTGAACAGTGCCAACCGACGAGAACGACGAACTCTCGGGAAATTAAAGATTCTTGCACGCTGGACAGCGATCGTGTAATTTTTCCTTAAGGCCTGTTCACGGGTTGTGTTCACGAATGAGACCCGATTGACCACGAGCTATACCGATTGGCTGATACTAGAAAAACACCAAATCACGGATGACTGTGGTTGGTGGTGGTCAACTACAATGAGAATTTAAGACGTAAGATTTAAAAAATTTTGACCAATTATAATTAATTTTTCTTCTATAATTTGACTGTGATTAGTCAATTTCTTATAATCTTATTATTCAATTTCATTTCATGTAAATACACGTCCATAGAAACTATGTTGTAGAAATACGCGTAGATCTGTTCGTTTTAGGTGCACTTTGGTGCACTTGTCAGACTGAAATGAAACGGACATATATTTAGGATTGGAGGAAGGAAGAACACGAGAGAAAAGATGCGAGAAAGTAAAGAAAGAGTGCCTGTAATGAATAGATCCTTCGGTTGACAGTTGGAGGTTAGGAACGTAAGACTGTGCTAACTATCGTATTTATCATAACGAGTACGTTGTGCAGCTGTGACCGGTTAATAAATAATTACACTATTAATGCAATAATACTGATCCGCTATTATTGCAGGAAACGTACGCTTTGCGTATCTGAATGCATCTATGAAGAATTTCAATTGAGATCAAACTTTCTCGTGCCGAGAAAATAAACAAATCGAAGTTTAATTCGTTCGACGAAATGAATACTTTAAATAATATAAACACGCAAGAAACGAATGCAGGTAAGATTGTATTCTTCCGTCACTCCAAAGTGTATCCTCAATTGTCACAGGGAAATAATACGAAACATTGTTTACGATCAGAGATGAAACTGCAGAAGAATGTTCGCCACAACACAGTGAAAATTTTCAAGTGCTCCGAATGCGGACTGACTTTCGATCGTGCCTCGCAACTGGGCTATCATTACCGAAGTATTCATCTGGGTGAGAGATCTCAAGTCTGTCAGATATGTGGCAAGGGTTTCTTCCGCAAAGCAGACTTGCGCACGCATTTGAATGTCCATCTGGGCACAAATTTCTGCATCTGTGAGTTCTGTGGCAGGAAATTCAATCACATCTCGAATCTCATAAGGCACTGCAGAGTCCACGCAGGTGATGTATCTGATAATAATAAACTCCAATGGTATTGCATCAGAGAAGACAAATATTTGAGAGGAATAAAGTCGCTTATAAATGAGACGCAAGCACCGGACACGATAACTAAGCACTCATCGGCATTTTTATTTGTGCTATCTCCAGGGGTTAAGCCTTATCTATGCTCAATTTGTGAAAGAAGGTTCACGCAGGTTTCTTCGTTAGTAAGACACAAGCAAATCATACACGGGATACCAAAGGAAAGCATGCGCCAGTATTGCAGTTCTAGTCTTATCAGCAATAAATCTCACGTCGCCATGCATGCATCTAAGGAAAACGAGGTAACAAGCAATTATTGTTGTCGGTGCAAATTTTAATTTGTTGAAAGTGTCGCAACAAAACAGTTGCTCACTAAACAGCAATATTGTTACGAATCTTGCGGGGATTGTTTCTTTAGCTCTCTCTCGCGACAACACAAAAAAAATATCGTTCCAAGAGCACTGTCTTGTCAGAGTGCGATAGTTGTAAGAAGGTGATGGTTAAATCTGTAACTTCTCTCAACGGAAGGTATGTTCAGGGCTCATCTTTCGCTTATCCCGGTCTTTTCAGACGACGGATAATAATATTAAAGATACATATCACGAGAAAGTATGTACGGAATTGAAATGCCAGAATGCTAATAGGGAAACCAATGCACAGAAGGATAAGATATCCAGTCAACATAATAACGATGTGAATAGTACAGCTGTGACAACGTATTTACCTTTCGAGACTGTCATCTATGTCACGTCTAAGCAGGTAAATATGTATTCCACGTTCAATTATTATCAGGATTGGGTAAGAAGTAGTTTATTACACGAAAATATTGACTGCGCCCAAGATTCTACGCAAAAAAAGAACAGTAGCGTTCAAAGAAACAAAAGAATTCTGCTAGCATTATTTTGGATTATCACGCAATAATATAACGTAAATTTCTAACGATGTCAAACTGAAAGAAAAACTGAAACAAACAAACATGCAAACAGTTCGAAGAAGATAATTTAGCGGAGATCGAGAATCGGTTGTCGCAGGATTACCTCGCCGGGATCGAAGAGAAACTCCAGTCCATCGACCTGTCGACGAGTAAGACCGCTGTCTCGAATCCTCCGCAGTCGGATACAGCCGGTAATCATGAGACGCAGACGCAATCCAAAGACAGCGTAATTTACCTGCATCAGCTCGACAGGAACAGCTTCACCTTCCTGCCGCGAGACAGGGGGCCCGGTGACGTGGCGCGCGAGATTCACAGCTTCAAGGAGGAGTCCGTCGCGAACGACGTCGGGAAGTCGCTGGGCATAGGAGCGAACCTGCCGACGTGCGATTCCGATAAGTTCCTGCACAACAAACAGACGTGCAAGGAGATCACCGGCGAGGACAGGAAGTGTTGCGACAAGACGTTGAACGACGACAACCAGCTGTACATCGAGCTCTCCGAATTGGGTCTGTTGAAGTTCGATGAGTCCCGTTACTGCGGCAACGCGGACTTGGACGCGGTGAAGTCTCAACATTCCACGAGTATCGCTGCCGACGACGACGACGACGACGACGACCTAACGTACACCTCCGCGCAGAATCATCAGGGCAACTTGGCGCGCGACGAGGAGAATTCGGCGGCGGGTCTGAGTAACCCGGGCAACGTAGCGTTGAACAACAACGAGGACCCGATGGTGCAGACGGAGGCGGGCGAGCAGTTCTACGAGTTCATCAGCAATCTCGTGGAGAAGATGCAGGATTCCGCGAGCGGAGTGGTGGAGAATCCGCAGGACAAGGCGGAGGGGCCGTCGTCGAGCAACGTCTTCAACGTCGGCCACTGTCCGCGAGATTCGCGCGGCGTAACCGCCGAGAAGAACGATCGAAATGCGACGCAGCCGGCTCTCGAAGATCTCGCCGACATGAACAACGAATTCAGCTACACGCAGTTCGACTTCCACCGGGACGAGAAGAGCTTCACCGTTCTGTGCGAGGCCGAGCGTTATCAGCGAGAGAAGAGCTTGCAGGCGGCCTACGGTAGTCATCCCGGCAACCTGGAGCTGCTGGAGAACGAGCCGCACGTGGACTTCGACAAGTACGTCGAGACGAACTTCGAGGTGTTCGAACGGCTGAACTACGAGAACTGCGGCGAGAAGTTCTTCGAGTTCGTCGAGGTCGCCGATATCGGCGTGGAGTCGTCGCAAGGGAGCAAGGAGCAGTCACCGATGGTGTGCCTGACGGTGCAGAACGACGGCGATCAGCTGCTGGAGCTGCTGCAGGATTGCCAGATCACCGAGCAGGAGCCGGACTTCGTCTCCACCGCGACGAGCAAGCTCGGCGAGGATTGCTCGAATGTTTTGTCGCGCGACAAAACCGTCGGCTGCACGACGGAGGATAAGCCGGACTTCTTCACGCTGTACGTCGAGAGTAACGCGCCGTTGGAGGAGAATCTGAGCAGCGGCGACGACGTTGCAGATCCTTTGTACACGGATCTGATGGTCGACAACGACGGCGTAAGCGCGAGCGACGAGAATTGCAAGTCGCAGGAGCCGAAGAGGCCGCCGGAGAAGTCGGACAGGCCGGAAAAGCCGAGGCCCTCGCCGAAGAAGTACCAATGCTCCGTCTGCAAGAAAGCCTTCTCGACGGCTTACAACTACAAACAGCACATCGGCATACACTTCGCGGATCAGCAGAAGTTCCACTGCAAGGAATGCGGCGTGTCATTCGCGTGGAAGTCCACGCTGAACAAACACATGGCGAGCACCCACAGCTCGAACTGGCCGCCGAAATTCGTCTGCGGCGTCTGCCCGAGGGCCTACAGCACCCTGTCGCAAGTGAACGTGAGTGCCATTGCCGTCGTGGTTGTTGTTGTGAAACCGCTCGTGCGAGCCGTCGGAGCAATTATTTATACTATTGTTGTTTTTCGTGCTTGCGCAGGAACACGTGAAGAGGGATCACCTGAAGCAGCGCAACCACGTCTGCGATTATTGTGGCAAGTCCTTCTTCAAGAGCTTCGACCTGAAGACCCACAGTCGGACCCACACCAACGAACGTCCGTACGCCTGTCGGGTCTGCGGCAAGAGGTTCCACCATCAGAGCCACATCATCCGTCACGAACGCACACACTCGGGCGAGAGACCGTACGTTTGTGTGGTCTGCCAGAAGGCCTTCATACAGCCCGGCTCGCTGAAAGTGCACGAGCAGAAGCACCGGCAGCTCAAGATGGATATCCTGAATTACCAGATCGACGAGGACGACCCCATCGCGTTGATGACGTTATAAGAGAGCGTTAACATGACCGTTACTGTAGTGTAAGAAATAACAGCAGGTATCTCGATCGCTATTTTATCGCCACTGTTATCGCCACGTTATTTTTTTAACTAAAATTGTTTGAGAGGTGATGAGATGTGTCTATTCATTCAATCGTATCGGGTTAGCGTGTAAGCCTCAGTTTGTGGAAACTCGTGAGCACACGTTTTAATAATAGTCTGTTTTCTTATACTGAGTTATTTATTTATTTTTTTTTTTTTTTTTTTTCTAAAAAGAGAAGGAGAGAGGAAATAGAATTCTGTTGACATTATTTTTTTCTTATTCTATATCGTAGAGCAGTTCAAACGATGATTTTAATATTAATGAATTATTTTAAGCTGCATAAAAAAATGTTAATAAGTTAAGGGGCCCGAACACTAAAATTTTCAAAAAATCGATTTTTTATTTTTTTGCTAAATCAATAGTTTAGACATCGAAGAACATGTATGTAAAGTTTCAAGTAAAAATTCGAACTCTAAGTATTTGAAAAGAGCGTCAGACGCTGACGTGTTGCCCGAGCGTTTTTGGGCGTTTCGGAGCGCTGCGCGCGTATGGTAAATATAACCTTAAATTTAGTGAACACAACGTGCTCTTGTTTTGTTAACAAAAGTTTTGATTTACGTGTTTTTGAAAGTTAAAAACATTGTGATTGTTTAAATAATGGATAAAAGAGGTAAGAGGCACTCTGCTGGAAAGACGACAAAAAGAAGAGACAGAAAGAAAAGGCGAGTTGGTCCTGCAAATAGATACGTCGCCGAGACAGCAACAATTAATACTAGTACGTCTGAACAGAAGCTCAATACTTCCTTCGACGATTTGAATGTGCCGATTGATCAAAGTGTTTCTTATAGAGTTATAAATTTTTTATCGGTATTTTCAAAGCTGAGCCAAGTAGTTAAGTGTAAAACATGTGGGGGAGACGTCGAATTCACTGAAACTGCTAGCAGAGGGCTGGGTTTCAATTTAATAGTGACGTGTAAAAAGTGTCAGCCAACGAAAATTCCTTCTTGCCCTATTATAAAAAACGCCTTCGAAGTCAATCGTCGGTTTGTATTTGCTATGAGGATGCTTGGTGTCTCACAAGCCGGAGCCGAAAAATTTTGCGCCTTTATGGATCTACCTCGGCCTCTATTTCCGAAAACGTATGCCGACTTAACGGAAATCGTTAGCAGCGCCACAGAAAAGGTAAAAAATATGTCAATAAAAAGTGCAGGTGATGAAGAAAGACGGATAACGTTAGAGAAAAACCCAGATTCAGTCGGACTAACCGTCTCAGGCGATGGCAGTTGGCGAAAAAGAGGCTTCAGCTCTTTACATGGCGTGTTATCCTTAATAGGATATCATAGTAACAAAGTGCTTGATTTTACAGTTAAATCATCACATTGTCATGGGTGCTCTTTGTGGAAAAATAAAAAAGGTACAGCAGAGTATGATTTATGGTATGAGGAGCATAAGGAAACGTGCGACGCGAACCACGTTGGTCCCGCTGGAAATATGGAGCCGCTCGCAATGGTTAAGATGTTTCAAAGATCGGAGGAATTACACGAGGTAAAGTACGATTGCTATATCGGCGATGGCGATTCTAAGACGTACAACAAAGTCGTAGAAAATGTACAGTATGATGTGACAAAAAAAGAGTGCGTGAACCATGTGCAGAAGCGCATGGGGACCAGGTTACGTAATTGCAAAAAAACAACAAAAGGCATTGGAGGTAGGAGTAAGCTTACTGACAAACTTGTTAAGGTTCTTACCCTTTACTACGGGCTCGCTATAAGGCGCAATAGTAACTCTTTAGAAGAAACGAAAAAAGACGTATGGGCAACGTTTTTACATAAATCCTCAACCGATTCTAAGCCAATGCACGAAAACTGTCCGAAAGGGCCGCAATCTTGGTGTCAGTGGCAAAAGGCTCGTGCGCTCGGGAAGCTTCAAGATTTCAAACACGAACCTACACTACCAAAAGAAGTTTTAGACGCTATCAAGCCTATATATATACCGATCTCAGCTGTGATGATCTTCTAGAACGATGCGTAGGTGCTTTCAATCAAAATAACAACGAAAGATTCAACAATATTATTTGGAAATTCGCGCCGAAATCTACGTTTAGTGGAGCCAAAACTGTACAAATTGCAGCTAATATCACTACTATTATATTTATATAATATTATATTTATATAATAATGGTCATACGGCTCTTCTCCGTGTGTTAGAACTCATGGGAGTTCGCATTGGAATGAATCTCTATGATTATTGTCAAAAAATCGACGAAAAACGCATAAAGTACGCGAATCGTCATACACAGGCTAACACGCACGAAGGACGTTTGCATGCCCAGCAAGTACTTCGAAGACAAACTACGGATGACGAAGAGCTGCTATACGGTCCAGGGATAGCAGACTAATAAAATAAAACACGTAAGACCTTTTTTTCTACCTTATTTCATTCGATTTACCCCTTTCAAAACTTAATATGCGTTTTTCTCGAAACCATGTTTTTTGACCGCGTTGACAGCATAACTCGAACAGTATTAATCCGATCGACCTGATTCAAAACGGATTTTGTAGAGGAAACGTGTCGCTATGGCATGACGTAGCCGTTTTTGATACATGCCATACTTTTTTTTTATAAACAATTTAGTGCAAAAATTTACGCAAAAAAAAATTTTTTTTCTTAAAATAGCCGCCATTTTTTTCTAATCACAATTTTCAAAATCCCCTACGTCGGGCCATAGCCAGTAATATATATTTAAAGAATCTTGTTTTTTGCCCTAGGACGCTCCGTTTTGCTGGAATGCTGTCAACCACCCAAGGGTCATTTAAAAAAGACGCAATTTTAGATTAGCTGCAGAAAAAACAATGGCCGCCACAAAAAAATAAAAAAAATTTTTTCATATAATTTAAACATTCATAAACATATATGTAAAGTTACATGTAAATCGGTTAATCCGTTTTTTTTTAATAAATAAAATAAAAACCATATGAAATATCGCCGTTTACAGTGATCGGGCCCCTTAATGTATTTTAAAATAACCAAGCTAGAAGTTAACTCATTTAGAATTAAAATTAGAGTTAAAATTTTTTGACTTTCAAATAATTAACTAATTATCACCTAACTCTGCTAATCTTACAAGAAAAAACTAAAAATTTGAACAGATTCGAGCGCGCTAAAATTTGCCGCCATAACCGAGCGGCGAAATGTCACTAGTGTTAGCCTCTCAGGCAATGAAACAAGCTAGTGAGGAGCTCACTCGCGAGCATTGGTAGCCCAGCCAGGAGGGATTTCGATCGATCGATCGGATATCGATTGCCGATGGCGCCACGATCGATATATTTGCGACCCGCGTACTGCACGAATTTGATTTCAAAAGTTTCGTGCGAGTCACTCCGGCGAGTACGGGCGTGGTTGTTCGTCGGTCGCCCGTTTATTTTTTGGACGAACTCGTTGCTACCTTCGGCAGAACGCAGTTTTAGTAACCACATCCTTGTGTCTAGTCCTGGCATATTCATTATGTATCAGTTAACAACGTAAATTGGTGTTGGAGATAAGCCCGAAAGGGCGCCTGGAATCATCACTGAGAGACAGAGAAAGAGAGAGAGAATTTGATTTCGGTGTACACATTGACAGTTGACAGCTATGGGACAAGCGGCGCATCCAGGTTGCTCCGGCGGCATTCTCGAGCAAGGGGAACAAGGTAGGCAGAGCGGTGTTGTTGGCGCACGCCTTTCCTCTTTGGACTCTCGTAAGCGCTGATAGTCGCACCCTCGCGACTTCACGATCGTTCGCAAATGCTCGCCGTCGAGGCGTCGCGCGTTCCACTACGATAAAAGCGCATCTAATATTACAACATGACTCACGTCGCACGATTCTCGCGATTCGTACTCGCGACGAACGTGAGTGAGAGAGTGAGAGAGAGACCGTTCCCGTTTTCGCGTCCGTTCTTCGCGTCTACTCTCCGCGCACACGGCTCGTCTTTCTCTCTCACACGCACTCTCGTTCTCTCTCTCTCTCTTTCTTCGTCTTTCTCTTTTTATATCTCCCTCTTTTTCCTCCCCGCGCTCACTATGTCATATGTATGATACTTCTCTCGTGATTTCACTAGTGCACCGTGCGAGAGCGAGCGCGTATTCGTCACGGCGATAACGTGCCGACCGCCGAGGGTAGTGTAATCGTCGGGATTGTTTAGGCGTGCGCTGAATTGTCGTCACGACTTCAGATCGCCGCTCGCGGTGCCCTTCAGGTAGCCCCGAGAGAGATCACACGTACTTGCGCGAGCCGCGCTCTTGAAGAGCCAGCAGCGCGGCGTCGAGAACTCGGACGATTGTTGCGTGATACTCGAATTTAATTGACGTTTCTAACCTCACTTTGCGATAACTCGCTCGCGCTCTCTCTCTTTTTCCCTCTCTCTTTCCCTCTCTCTCTCTCTCTTTCTCACTCGCTCGCTCGCTCGACTCTCTGTCTTTCTCTCTCTTTCTCTACTCCACTCTTCCTCCTGTCTTGGGCACGGAGAGATGTCAGTTTAACGTCGACAGGAAAAAAATTCAGTTGCATTGCTCTCGCGGCTGCTGCTCGCCTCTAAATACCGCTTAACCCAATAACTCGATAACGTGCGTCTCCGTTGCGTGGTAAGAGAGCTTGATCACTTATCGCGATTCACGAGATCCTCCCGTCATCCTGATTCTTGCGCCTTGTTCCGTGTATCCGTCCTGTATCAATGATGCAAACACGCGTCAATTCTGCCCGTGTACCCATCGTTATTTTACGTTTTCCCCGACTTTTATTCCGATCTTGCGTGTGCGCGTATTGTCTTGTATTTTTCGAGAAAACTAAATATGAATAAGCATCTTTTGTTGCATGAATTTAACGATAACGCAGACATTGTCCCGTGTGGAAGAGACGTATATTATTTATAAACATGTGCAACGATACATGTGTTTATATTTGCGACATAATAGCGGTGACATCCGCATTGACCACTTTGTGTTCTCTTGAAAGTGCACGCTTGAAAATGTTTTTTTAACTTGACGTGAGACAGTTAATCACCGATTTGCGATTTGAGCTTCTAAACTACTAATTTACACGCTGATTGTTACTTTGAATCTTATTTTATGAGTATGAATGATGTGTGTTGCGAAATATTTTTTCTTAATTTTCTTTCTTAATTTTATCTGCCTGAAATTATATTCTTTCCACACAAGACATGTCTCTGTTATTTTACAGTAATTGAATGAATACGGTGACACAGTGAAACAAAAAATTATTTTATTTCACTAAAACAAGATGTATAGATAAATAGATCTATAAGGCTATTTTTAGTTTAATCCTTAAATATATACAAATAGGTGTATTTATCTATACACGTCCACATGAAATATTCATTTCATGTATCAACTTTGGTTCTCATCTCTTAGTGTTGTATGAATAAATTAGTGTTTTTTGAAGTTATAAAAATTATTCTATTTTGAATATATTAACCCTTAGCTGACACACGTCAAAATAATAACGTACGTGCTATAGGGGGTATTTTGGACTCCAGCGAGAAAAAATGTGTATAATTGTTTTATTTATCAATATTGGGTCAAGCCTCGACTAATACTAGGTGATGCCACAGAACCAAATTTGGCGCGCAGCTATGAAAAATTTGTGTTCAAAAACACTCTGGGGTACTTTTAACCCTGTGTGTCAGCTAAGGGTTAAGAGACAACATGTTATGAGAGATCGCATACCTATATTCAATAGTTTTGCTGCAGGTAAAATATTGTATGCTTGAATAACATGCAAATTTTTATTTTAGTGAAGGAAGGGATGCCACGAGGAAAGCGTAGAGTACTCTCTAATACAAATCACAACCACACTTCCGTTGAAATGTCACCTAGTGCCCATGAAGAAGGTCTACCAAGACATCCTTCAAAACGGTTAAGGCAACATACCTCCAGGTAAATCTGAAATAGCATCTTTTGTAGTAACAGCTTGTATATTGCTATTTATATCGCTGTATACATTTATGTATAAAACAAGCTTGCGTGTGTATAATTTCCCTCTTTTGTGACACCAATATTTCCGTTCGCAGTGCCCGACGTTACACAAAAAATGAGGATGTATCTAGTGCATCGACATTTTCACAGAAGCGTTGTAGTACTTGGTTTCGGGAGTACACTTTGCCGGACGAGCCGGACACCCTCGGGCCCGAAGGAATGGAAAAATTTTGCGAAGACATCGGGGTGGAACCTGAGAATGTAGTAATGCTCGTTCTCGCATACAAAATGAACGCGCGTCAAATGGGCTTCTTTACACTGAGCGAATGGCTGAAAGGTTTCTCGGAACTTCAGTGCGACTCTATTAGTAAAGTACAACAAAAGCTCGAGTACCTAAGGAATCAATTGAACGACCCACACACGTTTAAGGGAATCTACAGATATGCTTACGATTTTGCTAGAGTACGTTCCGATATGCGACACGCGTACGACAGATATCGAGAACTCGCGGCAAGAGTAGCCTCCTGTTAACTATCTCGCCGAAATTCTTGCAGGATAAAGATCAACGAAGTATGGACATGGAAACCGCGAGGGTAATGCTACAGCTGCTTTTGGGTAAACATTGGCCACTGTTCACGCAATTTGCTCAGTTCCTAGATCAATCCAAGTACAAAGTGATCAATAAGGATCAATGGTGCAACATATTAGAATTTTCACGTACAATCAATCATGATTTGTCCAATTATGATTTGGACGGAGCGTGTAAGTACAGCGAAAGCGAGTGTCCCGAATATTGTACTTGAGTATCAGCACGATGGATTATCTCAAATAAACGTATTGGATAACGTGATATTCTTTTAGGGCCAGTAATGCTCGACGAATTCGTCGAATGGTTAAAACTCCAACGGGGTGAGGATGCGCTATCGACAGAGGCAAGAGGCAGCTGAAACATCTCACGAGAATAGTCCATTGAACTAAGAACAATTCATCTCTCTTTTTGTCATAATACTTTGTTAATAATGAAATTTCCGTTTACGGATCGTGCCCTCGCGACATTTTCATTTGGTCATACGTCATATTCGTACTATCCTTCCTTCCCTTTTTTTTTTTTTAATTAAACGATAATGTATTATAAGTAGCTTATCTCTTAATATGATTTGCGGTATCTTTTTACACACGACTCGATTGAGTATCGCGTATTCAAACCGTTCTTCGGTTATTCTCATCACCACTTACAGTTGATCCGGGGTTTGTCGCAGAAACTCTTGTGATTAAGAATAAAACTATTTTGATATATGAAATTTACTTGTGCAATTTTTGTAAAGATAATTTCGGGATAACGAATCCAAGTGAAGTGAGCAAACAAGCAAGAAATCGTGTAACGTTTTTCAAATTGAGTATAATGCTTAAGAGAACGATTGCCATCAGCTTCCAGTGATTGTAGGATGCACACACTTTATGTCATTGCGAGTATGTTTAACATATTATTTAAATAAACCGATAAAAGAACAGTCACATACAACTTTCACATTCCATGTCGTTTAGTTAACGTCGATAATGTCGCGAATTGTGACTCGATACTCACAATTTTCCGAAACAAATTCTGATAATTCTCGTTCTCAACCCTCTTGTGTTTCACCCGCTGCTAAAAAAAAAATATATCTTGTGTAATGTCGACGATATTTTTTACCAAATTCTCGATATGTATAATATTGTCCAGTGAAACACAACATTTAATACGAATATCATTAAGTAGAATCTCTCATCGGCGAGATAAAATATACGTTATGCCAGGTGCTACTACACAACGTTTAGTATTCTAAAAGCAGTATCATAAAGTGTCGATATCATGCTATTTAGTCAAAATTAAGTAAACCTTGTAAATGCTGAAATTATCGATGTATATTAGAATTACGGACTCTTATTAAAAGAAAAAAAATCATTGTAATATTTATTAAGTACAACTAATTCTCGATCTTTCAAATTCACCGATATCATAATCTATGCTTTATCGCGATAAGGATGCAAAAGAGAAACTTTTGTTTTGCAATTGTTCGTTCATATGAAACAAAAGAAAAAAAAAGAGAAATGCAATGTTAATATATCTAAAAAAAATTATTGTTTTGTTCGATAGTTTTAATGATACGTATTACCACTCGTCAATTGTTATATTATTCAATTTCTGCGACTGTCTCTTGTCTCTCAAATTTTTAATATCGAGATTTAATATTTTAGAGCACACACACACGTCGCCCAACTTCTACCAAGATTTCGAAACTGTATGTATGATGATTATATAAGACAACTATGTAAAATATATTAGTTTGATAAAGTGCTAATCCTCTATCTTCATTTAATGGATTTATTATGACTTTACTGGATTTCTTTTCTCATTGTACGCGTTACTGAAGAGTTATCCCGTAAATCAATTTCACCGAGCCAATTAACAATCACAAGTTTGTTCAATCGTTAAACTTATTTCGTGTACTCGAATGTGCATATATTTCTTCTGCATGTATATATTATATCAATAATGTAATTAATATTATACATTAACGATATGATATGTGATTTTCACGCGTTTCTTTTATAGTCTTCTAAATACGATGGATATAAACTTGCTGAAAGGAGAATTTATTGTAGACATACGCGGATTATAATTCATTCTAGAGATTATAATTCTTTCTGCAGCATTGTTACTGCCATGTTTGGAATACGCATGATGTATTGGATATAACGAGATATAAATAAAATACTTTTTCCAGTATTTCATTTATTATTCTCGATTGATATCCTTGTTTTAGATATTGCTATAGAAATGTTATGGAAAACGTACAAAAAAAAGTACGTTTTTTCTAAGGAAGAATTTTTTAAATTCATAAATTAATCACTGATGTATACACATATATGTATGTGTGTGTTAATAACGATATAATTATATATAATTATTAATATATAGTTACCCATCTAACGATATATTTATGATATAATTACATCGTTCTCGAACTAGTATAAAATATGCATTTTCTAATGCGAATACATCAATAAAAACAAAAATAGTTTTAATAGTAAGTATATAACTATTGTTCATATTATATATAATGAGAGTGCGGCGTGTGTGCGAAAAAGCATTGCTAAGGTTGAATAAATTATCAGATGATATACGGATAATACATTTTGCGTAAACAATAGCGCTGGGTTGTACACTTAAAATATACAAGGGATGCATTGTGCGACGATACATCTCGATTGTATCATCTCGAATCCTTCGCACATCCCTGTAAACATGAAGATTGTGTATTGCATACAAATCTAATGTGGCGAGCTCACGATGAGCGTGTAAAATCGTACATGATCCTCATTCCTTCGGGATTCGGATCCAAGATGACTCGGAAGTGAACTCCTCGAAGCAAACCCTTCTTTGATGGGAGGTCCCACGGAGGAACGGTCATGAGAAAAACCGACATTGTCCCAAGGTGAGGATGGAAATACTGCCGATAGTTAGCAGTAGGCACAAGTACCTGCCTGTGATGGGTACTCGGAACAGTCGAGCGTACATTCTCAAGGAGGATGTATAAAGAAGTATAGTATCAAGATCTTGTCCCGGAGTACCCTGATACACAAACGGTCGTACGCGCACTTCGTGTCCTATGCTCTGTATCATGGAACAGGCGGTGGTCAGACGAGCGGCCTGAAGAAAACACGCGACAGAGATTGAGTCAAAAGAGATGTCGTAATGCGATAACGGAGTGACGATCCAGTGAGCAGAAAAATATCATCAATAGAACGTTATTGCTGTGATTATTCAACAGGAAGTTTTTGCAACAACGAGTCTCTCAGATACGATTTCAAGACGTTGAGCTGATTTTTGTTTTTATTTTGCTTACTGAGCGACGCCATACCTGTACGAACGGTGCGATCGATATCAAGATCCATAACATGACGTTCATCACATTGACGTATGTGACTGGACTCTTGTTCATCTCATCGTTATCGTATTGAAACAGCCAGATGATACCCGCCGTTGCCCATGACAGATTGACTATAGTATAGATGCATACAGCCGGACCTAGTTCGTCGTTGAAGTATTTCAGTAGCTTCTTGAACTCGCAAATTTCCTGCAAGCCACAAACGCTGATTTCCACTTTCTGATGGAAGATACAACGGGTGGAATGTCATTAGAATGATTGCGAACCCTCATCCAATCAATGGGCGGCAGAGTGTGCTGAAGCAATTTGCCACGTAGGAAGTAGAGGTGGGACATCAACAGCTGTCCTTGTAGGCAGTAACTCGTTATGATGGTCCCCTGAACCATGTCGTGCCACAAGGTGCAGACGATCAGAAATACTTTCAATGTTACCTTCACTTGATGCGGACTGCAAAAATGGATGTAGAAATAATTAAGGCGTGAAGTAGAAACTGATAGAAAATTGATGAAATATAGGTAGGTGTAGAAGAAATAAAAAGTATGAGCGGTATCGAGTATCCTCGTTTGAAGCGAAGGATATAACGCAACAGTTACTCTGGTTCGATCATCTTCTGACGATGAGACAGTCAACGACTGTGTTGAGTTACCTGTGTTCCAACCAGCGGAATGTGATGTTCCCTTTCGCCATCAGAATATTCACCGTAACTAACGCCATGATCATCCACACTACGCTCAACGCAATGAACAGCCACAGTATGTGAACGAGACGTCTCTGATTGCCACGGTTCACGGGATTCGACGAGAGCAGGAAGGCCCTCTCCATCAGATTCTGCAGTTGCTCGTTCTCCTTGATGCGAAACAGGTACACTGTGTATATGTATGCGACTAGATGCAACGCGCTCGGTATTAAGTAGCTGAATATCATGTCTCCGTAGCAAAGCGGATGCGATCGTTCTCCGCTGACATCCGATGTTGTTTGCGCGCTTTCCAATGGTAATATTTTGTAACAGAATCCTCGATCTCTCCTGTAAAGTCCAGTGTATGTATCTTTAGCGCTTGCAAATCGTACGCTCACGTTAGTTTAGGGTGACATTTGCCAAACTCTAATCAAGCTAATCGATGAATAATAATAATAATTGCCAGCATCGATTTCCAGTTCTCTAACTTGTCGTTCAAACAATAATGGAAAAGTTCCGAATTTCTAGTCTATTATTTAACAAAATATTGACAATTCTGTGTTCAAAATTCCATACGAGAAAAAAATACTAGCGCTCAAGGAGAGAAAGAAATTCTGTTGGCATTATTTCTGATTTTTCCTATTTTATGTTGCAGAAAGCCCGCCGGACTTACCTGAAGCAGGCCATATACTGTAAGACGTATCCGATGCACATGAATACAGCGACTTGGAAGGTGTGAAGATTCGCCAAGATGCAACATCGCGAGTCGTCGCTGCTGGTCGGCTTCAGTCCCATTACCGCCAGCAGTCTTAGGTACGGCAACAGTATTTTGTGTTTGCAATAGTGAAGCACCGCCGACGTACTCAGGTTCTCGTAATCCGGCATCTCCGCGATTTCACCGACCTGTTTCGCAAAAGGGACAGGTAAAATTCATATTTGCTTCTCAGTACGGAACTCCGCATACAGTGCGGTGCACTCTGAACATCGCGATATATATATGAATTAAACAAAAGCGGAAAAGACGCAGAATGATTATCGTGCGTGAATTTACAAGGGATCGTGTTAAAGTAAAAAACACGAATGCTCACTTCGGTGCTTTGAATATGCAGATCCGTTAATATGGATATGGAGACCTGCGTGGATTCCTCATGGTTCTGCTGAGGTGGCGGATCCTTGCCGTTTTTCGACTCGTTGTTGGAGTCCATCTGCAAATTGCAAATAGTCCTATTTTAATTGATGTTGTTTCATTATCAACGTAAACACAATGTTGTTTATATACTTTGCAATAAATCGATCTTAACGGATATTTTGGAGTGACCACACAGTCGCTCACTCTGTAAACAATATAATATAGAGTTACAAATATATATTGCATATGTCAGATAGGAAGAGAAAATATTATATGATGTATAATTATAATTTTGTACATCATTGTCGCGTGTTACAGAGATTACGATCAGGAAATTAATCCTCCATCTTCACATTGCGTGCGCGAAGTGCCGAACGGGGGGACAATATACTGCGGCGCACGGTGCTCTTCCCGAAAACGAAGTTCGATTATTGTCTTCTGTTTACATCCAAGCCCGAACAACATCTTCCGTAAGTTAGCATTAAGATTTACGTCTGTTGAATTGGTATCGGGGCGCCGAGAAACGAGAGAGAAAGAGAGAGCGAGAGAAGCGCACCGCGCTTTATTTAAATATTGATATCTTATCACGCGTGTGGCGAAGCGAAGTCACCGTCAACGGCGTCAATTTGGCGTTGTGCAATTTTTTCGCGGCTGAATTAGTTGACAATTGTCTCTGTTCAAGAGGTAAGCAATAATTAGCGACTCACCAACGCCATTTCTCCCGGTCGGAGGAGTGCGATGCTTTTGAACTTGGGAACACGCTCGCATCGACAGTTCGACGCGCCCGGCCTTTTTCTCTTTCTCTCTCTCTCTCTCTTTCTCTCTCGCTCTAACATGTGAATTTAATTATATCACCGTTCGCCGATGACACTTCACCTCTGCTCTCGGAGATATCCATGTGCAACGCGGCTAAACAAATTGTTGCGTTCGCCACGGCGCTACGAACCGCATTGTAAGCATATTCGTAAAGTGCATACGCCGATAGGATGCATCGCGAGAGCGAACAAGCGCGATTAGACCAAGAGAGAGAGAGAGAGAGAGAGAGAACAAGTGCAAGAAGTGATTTTTTTGTATACATGTTATTTAAATACATACTTCATTTACTCAACAATACACAGCGCGTACAAAGATCCATTAAATGATAAAAACTAATGTTTCTTCTTGAAAATATTCCCCGCCGGCCGTAACAGGTGCTTGAACTCTTTCCTCAGATGTTTCGTTTCCACAGGTCGTTTTCTCTGCGCAGACAAAGAAGAGATAAAGTCGAGAGGGCACGCGATAATATTCTCCTTTAAAGTTTCTGGATACTCACTTTGGCTGTCCTTCTTTAATGACGTCAGAAACGAAGAAAATCATGACGATTTATGTGACGGTATACGTGGAAGTAAAAAAATGTACGCACAAAGCAACACTCGTGATTGATTCAGCACATTTGTTAAAAATGTCCGGACGCTTCCCTTTAATCTGAACAATTAATAAATAACCGTAAATTACGCGCAAGTTGTTTTTAACTCATCTTTTCACATGATTTCTGTTACGTTAATTTTTGGGGCTATTTATTAATTGTTCAGGTTGAAGAAAAGTGTCCGGACATTTTCACATAAATCGACGTAATTTTCCTCGCTTCTGACGTCATCAGAGAAGGACAGCCGAAGTGAGTATCCAGGAGCCTCAACAGGCTAGATCAACTCAACAGACGTACCTTGCCGACGCTAAAGGTCATTTCTCGACAACCGTGCGAATCGGACATCTTAATGTCCTGCGTTCCCTCGTTCTTCAGTCTCTCCGCGAACGACAGTCTGCAAAAAATCGCGAGGCAATATTAAAATATTAAATTATTCGAAATACCGACGCGCGATACACGACGAGACAAAAGCGAGATCGTTATTATATTTACTTGTTTCTCCTCTCCATCGGCTTGCCCTCCTCAAACTTCACGACATTTTTAGCTTTCTTTAGCCTCGGCTCGTTCTCAGCGGCCGGGTTATTATCCTCCTCCCCACTGTTCTCTTGTTCCTTCTCTCTCTCGTTCTTCCTTATTAAACGATAATTCCTTCGCACTTCTTTGGCCCACAGCTTCTCATCGTCCGAGCTATCAGAACTATCGTGTATGAAACTCTCGTCCGAGCTACGGCCTTTAGGAGAAAATTCATTCAACGTGAATTCTTCTTTCAGATACATACAGAATTTTCGAATGATAGACGATGTTTAAAATTCGTTCGTCGTTACCTTGTGCTTCATCCTCTTCGGGCTTGTCCTGCGTCTCTTCCTTCTCCCGCGCCAATTGTCGTTTCTTTAGTTCTTTAGCCTTGCTCTTGTCGAGTTGCGAAATAACGGGATTCAACAGAATGAACTCCTCGGAATGTTTGTCCACTTGGAAATCCGGGTTGTTGAAGAGAGCCTTGAATCGCTCGTCTCTCAGCAGATTGGAAGACTCCTGTTTCTTGCGATTTTTATTGCTCGCGTTCTCTATTAATTTTAACGCCAGCTCCGGATTCACGCTCGGTAACTTTTGCACCTGTTTATTGAAGTAAGCGTATGAGGATGCGAATGCTGATGTTTCGAAAGTGTTACGCGTCCAAATAGTTTTTTCAATTAAAAATGAAACACAGTGTACGTAAAACGAGTTAAAATCAAATCACCGGATGATACCTGTACTCTGTTAGCGCACTCCTCTTTCATCTTCTCTCGAATTCTCCTCTTCTTGTACTCTTCGAACTCGAACGGTTTCATCACGTCTCTTGCTTTCCTGTATAATCGGGCATCCATGAAGTAACCGTGCATGTAAGCCCTGAGCAGATTGGTGCCTTTCAAGTGCAGAAGACCCAGTTCGTCCAATTCCTTCTCAGTGACGAACTTGTAATCGTCGTAGATGATATCGTAATTTTGTTCCTCTAATTCTTCCGTGAGGTTGTCGAGAAAACTGCACCAGTAAGGGGCGGGTCCGAGACTAGGAATGTAATATACCTGCATCTTTGTGGCTTCGTTAGCCATCATGAGCATACCGGTGTTTGGTACGACGCACAAATCGTTGAAATCGTGCTGGGCTTCTATGGAAGTGTAAATCTTGCCCTGGAAAGATGCATAACACAATACAGTTTTCCAGTTTAGGTTCTAATGAGAAAAATTAATATCACATTGTAGATGGTATCTTCACTTCTACGCAGATATGCGAAGAAAATCTAGAAGTATATCTTCTCACTGATTTTACTTACACTATTTTTCTCCCATATTTTCACGATGGAACTGTCCATAGAGTAAACGAGGTTCATCCTTTCATGAAACTCGATGTTCCTGATTGGCAAGCCGTACATGTGATCCTTCATCAAAAATGGTTTATTGGATCTTATATCGTACAGCATGATTTGTCCCGTTGATGTGCCAACTCCTAGATTTAGACCTCCTTGAAATCTCACAGCCGTGACCGATGGAACTGCTTCGAATCTGACGAGAAACAAGTTCTAGCATCAGTCTGATGAACTGAGTTTGACAGACAGATGGATTTCATTTTCGCGTTTTACTTGTCCTGAGTAATACAATGTAGGGCACAGTCCAGTACACCAACTCTATTTTTCATCCTTGGATCCCAAGCCTCAATTTTTCCTTCTTGTGTACCAACAGCAAGTAAGTGATGCAACGGATTTATATCACATTTATTTATCGAAGTCGCTTTTGTCTCAAACGGTTGTAGAAATTGACCACGTTCGAGATTTATCCTATATATCTGATTACTGTAAAAAAATATATTATAATTACTATTACTTCACATAAGTTACATCTTCTTGTATCCTGAATATATATCAGTATTTATATATAATATAAATTTCATGTTATTTCATAAATAATTATAACAGATATAAAACCATATGGATTTTAGAACTGACCCGTCACCTACGATGAAAGTATCACATGACGGATAATGATATTTCATATCTCTTCCAAAGCGTGGCACCCTGAGCCTGTAATACTTCCCATAAGCAGCGTGAATCTCAATATAACGATTACAATGTAAAAATATTAACTAGAACAAAAATATCTGTTTAGCGAGATAATTTCAATTATGACTGTTCTATGTAACGTTAATAGAATGTTACAACAATCATACTTACTTTGCTATAGTCATCTGATAAAATTTCAAAAGTAACCACCTCAGAATCAAGGCATCTCTCAAACTTTAATGACAACTGTTGTACATCATAGCATTTTACACATGGTTTGTAAATTCCTGTCACAAGGATATGCTGTCCATCTTTAGAAACTTTAATGGAAGTGCTAACACCAGGCATGCTGAAGTCTTGAATAAGTTCGATGCGCCGTCGTATGTCTATTAGGAAATAATTACAAAGTTGAATATATTCTCAAACATCCTTTTCAGAGATATAAAACTAGGACTACAATATATTTCTGGATCTAGATTGATCTGACTTTTTCTAAATATGATGGATAAATTGTAAGTTATTTTTCATTTTAATTTGTGATCCTTACCAACATTCTTTTTGGATAAAGTCCTACGTTTTCGTTCAGATAACCACTGAAAAATGTAAAAAATAAACATTTAGGAAACCTAACCTAGAACTTAGAATTATCACATCAAATCACATCAATCTTACCTCGGGGAGAGATTTCCCAGCGCTGAGATTATAGATTTTTATATTATTTGGAGCGGAAACCTGCATTTCGGCAGCTTTTGCGTGACACAGATATTTTATAAAAATATTTTCAGATATTCCACATTTTTATTTTCAAAAACCATAAGCGCACGTGAAGCCAAATGCTGATCAGCGCTAACAGCGCTTCGCGAGCACAGCTAAAAATGGAAGACGAACATGAAAAGGCACCTTTATATGTAGACATCAGTAGTTTCTACCCATGAACTAAATCGTAGTATAACTCAACAACAGGTCAGTCGGACTTTTATTAAATAGGCCAATTTAATGACTGACCAGATGAACTTTTTATCTTTATGTAAGATTCGACAATTTCGACTTTCCAATTACATGATTAAACGTTGAATCAAATAAACTTTTATTTTCAAATAGTTTGATAAGAAAAGGATCCAGCTTTGTGATTTTACTAACTACAAACAATTTCGCCCACGAAAAGTCATGCGCTCATTGGACATCGTGAAAATTTCTCTCAAAAAAGAACCAGATTAGAATGTTGGGGTTGTATGCATCATAATTTTGAATTCAATCTTTACTCGTCCTTTTGTTTCCATAAAATCGATAATCATCGATAATCGAGGATCGATAATCATCGAACGGCCGTTCATATTTCCCTAGTACGCAGCCGCTAGTGATTCTGGAAATATCAGCTAGGTGGAGTGGCGACGGATGACTGTACACTAACGGGGGGAGAAGGAAGAGACGGGTGGGAGGTTGGGAGGAAGGGAGGGTGGCAGAACGACCGGCGTTTCAGCGGGTATCGGTAGTCGCGAGACGAGTCAGTCGGTGACGGGTTGCGTTCGTCTTGTGCGGCGTAGTGAACAGTTTCGGTCGTCTCTCCTCCCCCCTCTTGTGTTCAAAAATGAGCTGGCAGGATTACGTTGATAAGCAGCTGCTTGCGTCTAGGTGTGTTACCAAAGCGGCGATCGCCGGACACGATGGCAACGTGTGGGCGAAATCCGATGGCTTCGAAGTGAGTAGCACTCCAAAAGAGAATACCGAGAAATGGGAGAGAGAGAGAGAGAATGAGAGTGAGAGCGAGTGAGCGATCGAGCGAGTGAGCGCGAGAAAGCGAGAATGAGGGAGAAACGGAGTCGATAGAGAGAACGTGGAGGAGAGCCGAGCATACCCGGTAGAGAGACGCGGTAGCCGTCTCTCTTTGATAAAAGCGAAAGTGCGCGAAACGGCGCGGAATAAAGAAGGGTCCTTCGGCAAAACGCGTAAAACTTGCTTTGTCGATGTGCGCGAGAGAGTCTGAGCGAGCGATAGAGCGGACGAGAGAGAGAGAGAGAGAAAGAGAGAGCGAGCGAAAGAAAAAAGGAAAGAGAGAGGACAGATGCTCCGGCAAGATCGTCCGCCGCGCGCGGTCCGCTCGTTCGGCTCGAACCGGTTCGGGCGAGTAAGCTGGCCTGTACGGCCAGCGTGCATGTCGGCCACTTTCTAACCCCGAAATACGGTGCCACGTAGACGCCGGTTGCCGGCCGGCCGGTCGTTCGTTTTCTCTGTCGCGGCGCGTTATCGTCCCTCGCGATATTACACCGACGGCGGACGTGGATCTCGGTTGCCGTCGTGCGCATGAGAGAGAGAGAGAGAGTATCCGCGGGAGACGACGATGAGCCGCTCTCGCTCACAGGCGGCGGACATGTTTCGCTCTCTTGCCGGCGATCCCCCGGAGAGGTGCGCGAGGAATCGATCGACTCGTGCACACGCGAGTGCCCTCGTCGTCGTGGCCAGCGATGACGATGACGACAGCGAGCGAGCGAGCGAATAAGAGAGAGAGAGAGAGAGGGAGAAAAAGGAAAAAGAGAGAGAGAGAGGGAGAAAAAGGAAAAAGAGAGAGAGAGAGAGAGAACGATCGGTCTCGGGGCGTGTGTCGCGCGAACGGCAAAGTCAATAGCAAAGCGGAGAAACGGCGGTGCGTTCGTTCGGCTCGCCGGCTCGAGGATCGATTATGTATCGCGCGCGCCTCGAGAAGGGTGTGGCGTTGCGCCGGCGACGGCGGCGGCGGCTGCTGCTTCGCCGGCAGTGTCGACGTGTAAAATTACGGAGCCGCGACCCCGAGAGCGACGGCGATCTCTCGCAGCCAGTGATCGCACGCCACGGGCTCGTCTCCCGGCGGCGCCGCCAGTGGCCATGGGAGAATGAACCTCGCGCGACACCGCATGAGTCGCCCTGTTCCCGTCTCGTTTTGGGTAAGAGCCGAGGAACGTGAGAATCGGCGCCTTCTCGCGGGCACGGTCGTCGTCGTCGTCGTCGAATCCCTTCGAGATCCGGTCGTCCTCGCGAGCTACGCAGCGGCATTTCGACAACGACGATGATGACGACGACGCCGTTTAACATGGCCGCCTTCTATCAACGCGCCGGGCACGTTGCTACGCTGTCGCGCGCCGCGACGGTGGAAATGGTGGTGGTCCATTGTCCGCGGCACGGCGATCCTCGGTCTCGAGGCCGTCTTCTCGAGGCCGGTCTCTCTCGCCGGGCCGCGTCGCAGAGTCCACCGGCAGGCCCAACGGCCGTGCAATTTCGGAGCGAGCCGAGACTTACAGACGAGCGGATCGAAGTTTTAGGTTAGCTCGGCGACAGTCGCGTAGGCGCGCGATGGGGAAGAGGAGGAGAAGGTGGTGGTGGGTGTGGGACATTTTCTTTTCTTCCTCCCTTTTCTTTTTTTTTTGCGGCCACCGGTGCGCGTTGAATGAAAGCGTGTGTGTGCTTTTGTGTACGTGCTCGACGACATATACAGGTAGTTTCAGCAAGCATTTTCTCTATCTGCGAGAACCTTACATCGCGCCGATATCGCTTATCTTGAAGTTTATTTGTTCGTTAAGCCGTATGTTTTTCGCTCGTCGGAGCTTAATTGGAGTCTGATCGGCCGGTCTCGCTCCCCGTCCGTTAAGGCTAGAATCGCGAGAAGGCTAGAATCGCGAGCGAGGGACTGGGAGCGGGATTTTCGGACTAGAGGACAGCCAAAGACGATCATTGATATTTATATATATAACTTCTCTTGACTCGCGTGATCTCCCAATAAAGACTCGTGTTTGCTTCGTAGGGTCGGTTTTTAAATAACGGGAATAGAATATATATTGTAAATTGTTTTGTCGGCGTGACTTTGACTTCTAGTTGAAGCGCACAATAACGTTTGTGGTTTCGGGAAAGTGTCAATTTTGCGTCCCGTCGGTTCGAAGGATTCAAGCACGTATCCATTAGGGCTTGAACGTGATAAAAAGGAATAAGGGACAAGGAATTAAATTAGGAACAAGGAATTTTTAATTTCGACATATGGACAACCATGGAAGCTGAGATCGACGATCCCCAAGCAGAACAAATGTCTAGATGTCTTAAAGGCATCTAAAAGATGGTTTTTTTTTAGATATCTTTAAGAGACCTTTTAAAAATTTGTCCTTTAATTCACAACAAAGGAACAGGAATGCCCTTAATTTTCCTAATATTCAATTTCTTGTTCCTCATTTCTTTCACTGTGTCTAAATCCTTATGGCCGAGGAGGTGTCAACAGGAAGAAGGATCGCTTTGATTTCGTCGGTTTTATCGCGTTCTCATTACGTCGCTCATCGACATTGAATAATTTTCTTGGTTGATCTGTGCGAGCCGGTGTTAAGATAGAAAAAAAAAGCATCAATCACTTTTTCATTCGCGAGGCTGACACCGGGGATCAGCGGAAATGCCCACAGATTACCGGAAACACTGGGGATTGCTGTGTCGTTACGGACGGTCGTTTAAATCTCGCGTGCGCACCGAACATGGCGATTATCGCGTCCGAAAGTTAACAATTGCGCCACCGTCGTCTGGGATCTCGCGATCTTCGCTGTCTCTAATACACACTTCCTGGTGTTTTTCTCCGTCATCGTCGTCGTTGTCTCCGAGTGTTGCACAATGGTCGCTTCCAGACGAAGGAGAGAAGGAAGGAAAAAGTTTCGCGGTCTCGCTCCGAATCGCGGTGAAAGCTCTGCGATCGTGACCGGCGCGCCCTCCGCATTGCACTTTCGAAGCTTACGCGAGACCCTTCGTCGGTAAACCCGTCACAGCAAAGTGCTCGTCCCCGAAATGCGAAAGATCTGTGTGTGTCTTCGAAAAAGAAAGAACCGTTCCAGGGTCGATATTTACAGTCGGATTTTTATACTTAACATTAAAACTACCAAAGCGGTCAAATGAACGGTTTGTAATTTTTTCTTACAAAAGTTACTCCGATTTCTGACGGTACATTTTCCCGTAATTTTTGTTGCGATATGTAAACGAGAAAATCTTTTTTTTCTTTGCATTACGTATTTCGTCAAGAATCTTAAACTGCCCCGGCAGAAAGGTACGCGTTGATCATCGGTAGTTTTAGCGTTAAGGTCGTCTCAAGTTCATCTGAACCGGACGCTTCGTGCCGATGATCCACGCAGCATCCGAGGATGAACTTGAGACGACCTCAAGTGTAAAATCCGATTACGAATACCGCTCTGGATCATAGCGTTCTTTTGCGCGCGAGATAACTTCAACATACACCTGAAATGATTAGATGGAAGGAAAGAGGGAAAGACAAACTGCGAGGGAGAAGTGCAGAGGGTGTAGTTGGGAGGAGCAATTGGACATTGAAGATACTGAAAACGTAAAGGAAAGCTTTATTTGAAAGTAAGTTTTGTTTGAAAAAATAATTTTGGTCTCGTTTTCTTTCCCTGGCGAAAAGTCGCGCGATAAATCCTTCTGTAGCGTAACTCGCGAACCCGGTCGCTCGATTCTTCTCGGGCCGAGTTTCAGACCGTTGTAATTCCGCTGAGTTCAGATCGACGCTATAGAGATACGCGAAACTGCTTTGCGTCTCTCCGTTCGTTCGTTCGTTCGTTCGTTCGTTCGTTCGAGACAATAAGAATGACAGTGGCGATTGTTGTAACGTTCAAGTATGAATAGCTACTAGGCGAGAGGAAGAGAGAGAGAAGAGGTTCGTTCGTTTTATTTGCACTCTCTGTTCGTGCCCTCGTCGCTGAACGTGAGCGTTGTACGTACACCGATTTTATCTCGCGTGCAGAAGGTGCAGCTAGAGCGTTGATGAACGTGTCATGAGAGGATTCGATCGGAAGAGTCGCGAGATTTCCATCCGCGCGCGTTTGAAATCAGCGACAGATAAGGGAATCTTATCGTTTTCGATCTTCACTTGATTAATCGAGTGTTGTGACGTGTGAGAAGTGCGATGAGCAATTCTCGTTGTGATATTTCACGATTGTAAATCGGAAAGTAAATACGTCGGTCTTTTTGTCGGAAATTTTGTCGGAAATCGTTTCCTCTTGCGGCACTTCGTCGATTTAAAATGTTAGCTTTAGGATTGTGAGAAATTGGTCTCGTTAGCAGCTTGATGTACACAGGTGGATAGGTGAGTCAGGTTAGTTTATGATAGGTTAGGAATGGTTGAGCATCATCGCTCGCTCGCGATTCGATGTCTTTGCCGGCGCGGTGCGTTTAAAAAAAATTGTCAGTAGCTTTTGGAAACAACGAGTGCGAGGAAAAATGTTTACCTTTCTTTAATTTTAGTCAACGCCAATTGGAAATATAAAATATAAAGTGCGTCGTTGTAAATTTTAATAATTCTCTTGAGAAATTACAAAACGATTATTTTGTTAACGTCACGAGCGTGACAGCACGATAATTTCATTTTCCACGTTCACATAAACAGGCCAAGTCTGTTTTCCATTATTATATATCAAAAAGTAATCCACGCAAAGTTCACGCAGGAAACAAATCTGTGAATGTGGGAGTAATTTTAATCGGTGCAACGCGAATTTGGATTTTTCATTGTGCACAACGTGCCAGTCGCTGTTCCCAAGCGCGTGTCGCAAAAATCCGTATGTCGCTGACGTGTGACTCACCGCAGCGAACGTGTTAATTTGTGCTTGGGAAAGGACCGATTATATTTGAGACAATTGTACGTGAGTTAGGTTAGGGTCAAGTTAGGATAGGTTAGGATCGGTTACGAGTGGTTGCCTCGTAGACGAATAGAATACAGAGATACTCGGCGTTTAGAGGCCTATATACACCTGTCTTCGGTGGGTAGACCGGCGAGAGAGGCGAAACACGGTGAGAAGTTTTCTTTTGTTACACGTGCATAACTCGGATACATCGCAATTGCTTGCTGTGATAGCCCATACAACGTTATATTCGAGCTTAGACGTTTGTCAGCGCGCGTGGTAAAAGACACAAATTCCCTGTTATTTTCCGCCATACTCCGAACTTGTGACGTAAAACAGTTCGCCACACGCGAATCATCTCCTATTTGCGCTCGTGTGTGTATATAGTTGTTTATTATTTTTCGTACAGTTATTTGTTTTTATACGAGGCGTTCGTGCTCCGGAGAACGAAGGCAAGGTGAATCCGGCATTGGCAAGAGGTCTGCTCTTTTTCGCTGAACTAGTGCACATTTATAGAACTTAAAAAGAGACAGATGTACAGTTAAGACTTGGTGGGGAAAAAGACGAGACATTAGTACAAGCTAGTGCAGCCAGTTCAGCGAAAAATAATAGATCTAATGCGAGATGTCGCGTTTAACGTTAGATCTATAATGATGATTGACGATCTATTTCTTCTACTCAGTCGAAGTGACAGACTGAGAGAAATTATTGTTATTTCCTCAGCTGTGCCCTTTTTAAGGTTTTAAACCACAAAAATACTAGTAGCAATATGCATGTAAATTTATTATCACTGACATTATAATAACACTTATTAGTAAAATGGTTCTCCTTCGTTTCAAATTAATATTTATTATTCGAGCAGTGAAATGTATAGAAATGTAATTTCGTTTGATAAATAGTAAATTTACGAAAGGTCCTCTCGATGCGCCACTGGAAATACAACATTTAGTGAGCGAAACCTCATTTAATTCACCCAATCTTTTTTTCTCCGCGCACTAATGAAATTGTTTTTTTTTCCGTGTACGCGCTTGGGTCGCATCGAAGCTATCGCCGGCGAATCGCGAGCTTTCGACGGGCGGCGAGAGAGCAGGAGATAAAGGTCGCCAGCTGCAGCGTGGTGGCCTCGCACTTTCCGGTCGCCAATGCCAAAATGGCGATGTCGACTGGCCGGCCGGCAAACCGACAGACCGGCCGGCCGGTCTGTCGGTCGGTAGGTAGGTCGGTCGATCGGCCAGCAACCTCGCAGTGCTGTGCCGCGCGAATCGTGAAACCGGGTTTATCGAGAGTGCAACTGCGTCCGAGCGCACGATTCGGGACAAGGCCTCGCCGAGATCGGATAAATCAGAGCACCTTATAAGACCGAGACGCGCAACGGATAACGCGGGAAAGACCGCTCTAATGATTCTCGACGCGTCGAGTAAGCTGAATTTATTCACTTTTTTACTCTCCAAATCTTCTTGGAGTGAAACCTCATTCGAAAGGTCGAGTGAAATCACCTACTCGCTCGAATTCCAGTGATTTTTCACTCAAAATTGAAGAATGAATCCGAAGTACTCCAGCATCGTAGGAACATATTCATTCCAATTGATTGAAACACTCGCTCGCATTAAGTCAGAATTCACTCTAAGCTTGAATGAAGCACTCACTCTTGTGATTTCGAGTGGCGGTATTTTCACCATTGGTTTAAATGAAATTCCATTCTAAAAATGTTGAATTTGTGCGCGATACAAGAATTGGCCAACAGCACTGTGATTGGTGTGAATTTTTTTGATTCAATAGCAGTATTATTGAAAGTGATACTTGGTCATTGAAACAATGTATGATGATATCAGTTTTAATAACATCGCTATTGAATCAAGAAGATTTATTCCGATTACGGCACTGTCGGCCAATTCTATTAATATAACAGCGTTTTTTCTTCGTGTAAGAACGCAGGTGGTCAACAGGTAGCAGAAAGTTTCGGCTGAGGGATATCGGGGTTTCATGGCGTTTGCCCAAATGTGTAAATATTACCTGGAATTTAGCTTAGCCAAAAGTCACGGTTATCTTACAAAAAAGGGTTTCTAGATTAGGAATTCTCGATATTTGAATATGCATGACTGCATTCTGTGTTTGCGGCTATCGTCTTACAAAGAACCACTTCTCGATAATAACAGTTTACGATCGTAATATTATAGGAGTTGTGTATAAAGTTAGACGTGTGGATGCACTTGTTTGCGAAGCGGTATGAACATATTTTTCCAATGAAGTTAGGGAGCGCATCAAATTATAACGATTGCGAGCCACCATTCACAAGGCAACGCTAATATAATCCGTTATGACAGAAGTCGAAGTGAAATATACGAGGCATTCGATATTACAGCTGCAGCGGGAGATTCAGCAAAAATGTATAAGTATTTTCATTATATTCTTATCTGTCAGATAAGAGTATAATAAAGGTCCAATATTGACACTGTGTATTGTCGCTAGGGTTCCTGTCAACCGATTATCACGTAAACCCGTAAGCAGTGGTTCACAATCTTCGTCATTTCATCCGTTCCCGTTTCTTTTTTTTTTTCAAGATATTGTTTAAGCAAGTTCTCGAAATCTGTACCAGCAACATTCTGAAATCTTTTCGAAATAAGTACGGTCGTCAGAATGTTAAGATTGCGACGCGTAATAGCTTGCATAATCGTGCGTTCTTTCTTTCCCGCTCGTATTGAAAGTAACAATCAAGTGACAACGGCAAGATTTGCTTGTAGATGTGCGCGTACCACGTGCAAGTTGGCACAAATAATCCGTCATTGAAATGAAATCTCAAATTGCGGTACATGTTCTCTCTCTCTCTCTCTCTCTCTCTCTCTCCCGAGGAAGAGAAGGAGAAGGAGCGACGATAATAATCGCCCCGGAATTTTGTCGAAGCGTTGCATTTTGCCCCATTCGATCAGCTCGCCGCTAATTATCGCGATTAATTCGCACAGCTGACAGGCAAGAGAGTGTTCGTCAGTCTCGGCTTGTGAAACCAGTCCGAGCCAGATCGCGGCCGGCAGGCCTTAACCTTTCAGCTGCGACACGTAAAAAACGTTTCTTCAAGATTATCGCGTTTGTGCGAGAGATAAAAATGCAGCGCGATAATCACGGCACAGTTTTATCGCATCTCTTCCTCCTCCGTATAACATATACATTAAACACAACAAAGAGATACGGAGAAAGATGACAAACAAAATGTCGTGTTGAGGTTTTCGAATTTTCGAGATCGATTCTTCCGAGAACGGAAAGTTACGTATACGGCAAAAAAAAGCATCAATTCCCCAGGTAACGTTTCGCAATCGCAAATTCAGTTACAGGGAATTGTTCGTTCCGTGTACGCGCGTGAAAAAGAAAGGAATTTTATTTTTAATTTTAATTCCCCATGATGCATTTTTTTACGCAATATTATATTCTCGATGAAGTCCACGGCGATGGACACAGGGATCGCACAATAGACGCGGCGTTCATACAGAGCTGAAGGGTTAGACGCGAGAAGAGATGAAACATCAGCTTCGGCGGTGTGATTCATCGCTCTCAGGGCCGTAACGCGCCGGAAGGCGACCTCGTGTCACCAACGTGCCGCACCGCCGCGAAGTTCTATCGTGACTCACGCTTGGCTTAGCATTCTCGCCGTCAAATCGATACGAGCCGAGGAACTCTATTCTCGTCCGACCTGACGAGAATATCTCCCAAGTCCAACCGCCACTAAATATAAGATAGCGCAAAATGAGCGGTGGAATTTGGTTTGGCTCATCCGCACGCGACCCGTGGCTTTTCCCGCACACACGCACACGAGAGAACACGGGTTATCGTGGTTCGATGACTTGACCAGCCGCCTTGGCGTAAATCGAACGATGCTATCTGCATAATCGCGGTGCAAACACGGAGCGAGCTTTTTTCCGTCAGCTGTACTCCTCCCAGTTGCGTCCGCTCGTTTCTCGACGGTGTGTCCGCGTTCGGAGACCGATTCGCAGTCATCCGCTCCGCCTCGTTAATGCGTTATTTCGTATTCGTGAAAGTGCAAAAGTCATAACGAGGGTGACTGTTTTGCGCGGGTCACTATTCAGGCAGGACTACATGCGCAAATCGCGTAACTTGATGTATGACCGTGAAATACCGTAAATCTGATTTTCTGTATAAATCCTGTTTCAATTGAAACACGTTCGGTTTCTTTATTGTCAGATAAATCTTACCAAATTTTTTCCCCCTGTACGACACAAATAGAAACTAAGATTAGCAAAATAGCAAAAAAAAGTTGAATTTTAATAATATAATTCACTCCTGCTTGCTCGTCAAAGTAGGTTTTCGCTACAGGGCTTTTAAATAAGCGCGAACTATTCTCAGAAGCGTCAAAGTAACACGAACATTTCGATTCGAGTTGTCTGCATCTTTAATGTACGTTTCTTTTTTTCCTTTAATCTCGAACGAGCGCACTGTTTTATCTATGCCGACGTGAACTCGTCAGCCATGCTATACCACGGAGTGAAGGGGGGAAGGCAATATTCCATTGCGCTTGAAATCCTCCGTGATATCGCGATAACGGAGTAATTGAGTAATTAAATCAGCGGTCGGAGGAAATCGTCGGAGCGAAGGAAGCGGAGGAAACGCACGACTAGTTCAACGAGAGTGAGCGAGGCGGACATTATATTTTCCCGCCGACGCAGTGGGATAAGAGATACCCGGTGTCGTACTTTATCGCGTCGCTGATAAACCGAACGAGCTTTTTCCCCGTTATCGCGACACGAGCCACGTGGAAAATAGCTCACAGTTCTGACTCAACGGACATTATTAATTCGAGGTGTTGTAATGTACGCGCGTTTGCGGAGCTGAAAAAAGAAAAAAGAACACAAAGGGGAGAGAGAGAGAAATCGAACTTTTCGAGGATGACTCTCTCGGCTTGCGGCTCGTATTCGGAATTGTAACTGTAAAACGGGCATACGGTGAAATTAAGGAGGGCGATAGCGGCGGTTTGGTTTTCTTTCTTTCTTTTTTTTCCTTCGCCTCGTCGAGTCGGCCAAAGGCGCGACTCACGATCGAAGCGCGCGAAAAGAGCGAATCCTCTCGCGAAGATAACGCGAATTGACCTCCTTTCTACGGCCAAGAGGGAGGAGCGCAAAAAAAAATCGCAGATGAACCTCGGGGAACGATCTCTCCCTCTCTCTTTCTCTCGCACTCTCGTCTAACTCTTTGCCGATCGTGGCTGTAGCCAAGTGTCTCGAGTCTATTAATTTATGTGTTTAATTTAATCTAGTTAAGTTTTTACTGTATTAGTGCTAGTATTTATCTATTAATTTCAGTTATCACATATTCTTATGTGATTATCAGTTGGAGATTATCAAATAAAGTAAGTCTTTCGCGAGATTAGTGAAAGAGTTGAAGCATTCGCTATCAAAGTCGAGAAAGAGAGAGAGAGAGAGAGAGAGAGCACAGACGCGAAAAGCGTGGAATCTCTCCTCCTTTTCGCTGAGGATACTCGGATTTTCAAGGTGCGAGACAGTATCGCGAGGCGTTCGCACTTCTTTGTGCCGCTTGCATGTGTTTAATACGACGTTTCGGCGGAAATAGCGTCCGCGAGGGAACAAAAGCGTGTGCGGCGTGCACGAGCGGTGCGAAGCCGTGAGAAAGAAGACTGCGATGTACAAAGACGCTCGTAATCGGGTGCACTTACTTATAGTTCAAGGCCGCGTTAGATCATCTCGGATTAACTGCGGCACGCCGACACTTACGCGCATCGATCCGCTTTCGCGCGGCCCTCTCTCGTCTACGTCACTCCAGGAATAACTTTTAAGTCCGCCCGTTACAGCCGCGCTTTCCGCGATCGCTCCCCTCGCCCCCTTCCTCTTCCTCCTCCTCTACGTTTCCCTCGTCAAATTTCCGGCGCGATCGCACGCGTCCGTCTCGATCCGACGGTGACGTGATCCGCGACGGAACGCGTTGCACAGATTTGCTTTTAGCGGGGCGTCTCCAATATGCGAATGTAATCGAAATACTGATATATCTCATTTCGGGGAGAGTTAATTTAACGCACCGAGGGGTGAGTTTTTCGCACACGAGGAGGGAGGGAAACGCTCCGCTCTCATCTTGACAGTGAAAGCAACTGGCCAGTATTATTGCAGTTACGAATTGATGAAGGGCTCATTTGTCGTCGTCGTCGTTGCCGTCCTCGTGCCCGTCCGAAGATCGATATAGGACGATTGCTGTGCGAATATTATACTGTATAGCGCAAGGATCGATGCCAACGTGAAATATGGCTCTTATCGTTGATTATCTCTCTTCTGCGCCTGTGGGCGTACTGTTAGGCACGGAAGGGTTAAGAGTAATTGACTTTGAGACACTTGACTTTGAAATCCGAGCTCTCTCTCTCTCTCTCTCTCAGGTCTGTCGCACGTTTCCAAGAGATTCGCTCGAGAACTCGTCGCGGCAGAATTGTTCGATGCCTCTGTACCGTTCGTCGCATCTAATGTTTTCCGCGTAATTAACGGGGCTGCTGAAAACTATAATTTCTCTCAGTGCACACGTCGCGGAGCCTGTCCCTTTCTCAGTAAGCGACTTTTTACCGCGGTCAATTTAAAGTCCACTCAGCTGGACAGTTTTTAACAAAGCGCCCCACGTGTCGGCACGACAACGTTTGGCCCGCGACGTGTCTCGTGACACGGGAGATTAGACCGTTGCACCATGTGGTTTTCTCGGAATTAATTCGTTACGAGTCGTCGCGATCCCCGAATTGCGTCACGGAAAGCCCGGTGAACTTTGAACTTCTCGCGGAAGCGAGCGTATTTTCGTCGCCGCGTCGGTGACATCCGCTGGTTGGTTGGCCCGCTGGCTGCCGGCCGGCCGGCGCGCTTCGTCGTCGTCGAGGTCGTCCATGCGATATACAGGGTGTTCGATAATTTTCTGGGGATCCGTGGTGTGCTGTTAGGTAAAACTGAGCAGAAAAATCATGTGTCATTTTTGCAAAATTCGCAATAGTTAACGGGGAATTAATCATTATGTGTTAGATAATAAGCACACGAGAAGCGATAGGCCGGACTCTGTATAAGGAGAAATTGCTTATTTTCAAAGATAGCTGATTGATTCCCAGCTATAATGAGCATCAACTGATTTCTAAAGGCGGAGTGACGCAGCAAGTAGCGAGCGGCTTATGACACAGGGTTGCGCACTGAAAAGAAACACGCCTCTCGTTATCAATTGATACCCGATCGTTACTGGGAGGTCTTCAAAAGTAAACATTCTTCTTTATGCCGAGTCCGGCTTACGTTTCCCGTATGCTTGTTAACTCATACTAATTAATCAATTTCTCATTAACTCCTTAATGGCAAGGTAGATCTTCAACGTATCCAGGAAAGTGGAGTTGGATCCGATCCCACACTCTGCTTTGATTGCTTCAAATTTAATACATTTTATTGCGTCGACTTTTCCGCTCGGTTTAATCCGTTCTACCTGCACACCGCTTGGATTCCGAGAAAATTAGAATCGGCCACCCTGTGTATCGCCACATTCGCGGAAGTTTAATTTAATCTCCGACCGAACTCGAGCCACTCCAGATCGCGTCGCGATAATTGCGCGCTCGATATCGCGCGCATCCGTTATTGATTGATGACGGGGAACTTTTCTCGTCTTTCCTTCGACGTGACGTTTCAGCGTTAACAGCGCACTACTACTTCGCTCCACGTAAGAAGAATCCAACGAACCGGCTCTTAATTACGTCGCGCGACATTGCGGATTTTTCTCCTCTCGAGAGACCCTCGGAGCGAATTGGCTTCTTTTCGTCGCGCGCACGGGGACGTATGCGCGTATACACATTCCGCGCTTTTCCTCTCGCCCTCGTTAAAAATAGATACCCCAACAAATGGTCGCGGGAATTCTGCTCGAAAGAACGTGAAACCGGTCTCTCCCGGGGAGGAGGAAGAGGAGGCTCTTTGATGCTCAGCTCAGGAAGCGAGTAACGAAATCTCGCTCTTCGTTCGACTTCGTGCCGCGATCTCCAGCGAGCGAGCGAACCGTCTCACAGCGAAGTTCTCGAAACTTACCTGCCGATATGTATCCAATTCTGAAAATAATATGTTTTCGACGGCGGAGGGTGAACGCGCTCGTTCGGTACGGCTCAATTCGATACTTGGTGCCTCGTGTAGAGATTCGTGAATGGCAACGCACAATACCACGCTTTTGCTTATTTGTACTGCCGCAGATGGTTCGGGAGCACATCTGCAAGAATACAAATAAAATAGACAAAGTTTGGAGCTTTTTCTCTCTCTCCCTCTCTCTCTCTCTCTTTCCCTTTAAATACGGCTGCGAATTCCGAGACGTTCGTTTGTTTTGCCAAATCGCGAGATCGGATCTACGTCGCTCCCGCAGTTGTAATCAAGATTCAGCATAACGTATGATGATGTAACGATAGATAACGTAGTCGTAGACACGCGCAAGTGTGCTTCACCAATCAATGACGCGTGAACCGCTATAGATTAGATGGAAGATTCAAGATGAGCTGTCATTTTTATTTGAACGCAAAAATTCTTGGCATGCGTTTTCTCGCTTCTGACGTCATTAAAGAAGGACAGTCGCAGCGAGTATCCAGGAGCTTTAATATGACATGCGACTTTCTTTTTCGGTCTTTTCTCGTGATTTTGTTACATTAATTGCGCGGCTTAGAAGTAGAGGGAATTTTGGGTATACTTTTTCTCGCTTCTGACGTCAATAATTGAGATGACTGCGAAGATTGAGAAGAGGCAGAAGCCATTCAGAACTCGTTTCGGTTTATCCCGTTAGTGTTTTTGTTACTGTTAGCCTTTCGTTATTACGAATCTTTCGCACTTTTATTTTCTATTTAAAATTATCAACCAAATTATTTCCACCGTTGTTTCGAAAGAACAGATTTGTACGAAGAGCGTGATATTTGACTTTTCGGAAGCGGGGAAATCCACGCGTAAAAATTGGAGCTAAGCGAGCGCCTGAGCAGCAGTTGATAGAACGTTTCTGTGATTCGCGCAATTACCACCACATTTATCCGCGACGGGGAACAGGGAGTTTACACACGTCAGCCCGCGGGATTTACGTTGCGGAACGCCGGGACTGCTCAAGCCGCATTATCACGTTGTGTCGTTGCGCTTACTGATAAAACGCATTTCTCTCATTCTCTGCTTTCAGGTAAGTAAAGAAGAGCTCGCGAAATTAGTCCAGAGCTTCGAGGAGCAGGACATCCTGACGTCGTCGGGGGTTACCTTAGCCGGTAGCAGGTACATCTACCTGTCGGGCACGGACCGTGTGATAAGGGCAAAACTCGGCAAAGTTGGCGTGCACTGCATGAAGACGACGCAGGCCGTAGTTGTCTCCCTATACGAGGACCCCATACAGCCACAACAAGCTGCATCTGTCGTTGAAAAACTGGGCGAGTACCTCGTGTCCTGCGGCTATTAGGTCAGTATGACGATCCCCACCTCTTCCGAATTGTACAGATACGTACAGATACGTCACGGGATTCTCGTGAATTCTCATTTATCGTGGATTCCTCCGTTGGCGATCAAAATTTCATATCGATTGCTCTTCGAATTTCTCCGTAAAATGTCGCGGTGGTTTTCCCAAAGGGATCGCAGGCTTCTCGTGAAACGCCCACATTTACGAGGATTTTGTGACGTATAAATCTATGATTACTAAATTTATGAGTGGATGGCCCACATGAAAATGCGATTCTAAGCCTTACAACTTTCTTGAAGCATTCGATCAAGTGAATTATTTAAATCGTGTGATCTTAAGAATTCGCTTAATCGTGAACATTTACATTTGCTTTGACGAATTTACGAAGATCTCGTACGATTTAAAAGATTCGATCGAAGAAAACTCGATCACAACGTGGAGGAGAACGTCTTATTATTTGGAAATAAATACATGATGACTCGCTTTAATACAATACCCGGCTTTGAAGATGTATTTTAAATATAACCGGCGGGGAGAGTCTTAATCTCGTGACGGCACCGGGACGGTCGCTTTTTTTTTTTTTAATTAGTCTCTGTTAAACTCGTGCCTCTCGTAAATTCAGTTCCCGCGAGAACTCTTCTCAGCCGTTACGGACGAAAGTTTCTGACATTGCGGCCTCCACGCTCGACGAAAAATTTCATTAATTCCGGAGAAAGATTCCGCCGGACAACTTGCGCGCAAGAACCGCGGAGGAAATATTAACGGATTAGGGAAGTTCAGAGAGCATTGCGTAGCATTATGCTGGCAATTCAGTAACATCTCGCGTTATGTATTGTTATTATCATTTCATACTCGAGTATCGCGGAAATGAAAAATACGGTTTGGAAAAGAAATGCTTGTAATCCTCTACGCGGATTTATCAGTGCAATTAAGACTCCTGGTCTCTCTCTCTCTCTCTCTCTCTCTCTCTCTCTCTCTCTCTCTCTCTNCTCTCTCTCTCTCTCTCTCTCTCTCTTTTTCTCGCTGCAGTCGTTTAATGACGTAAAAAACGAACAGAACGTGTCGAAATTTCCTGCTAAATACGTTGAAAAATAACCGGATGTGCCCATAAAGCGGTAGAAATGTTAGAAATGACAAAATACAAGTTCCGATGCGCAGGAGAATTCACCTCGAAGTTTCGCTTCGACGTCGATGGGAACGGTTTCAGACTTCTCGCGGATTCCCGGACTTAATTTTCGTCATTAGACCGAAAGCGTCACGGAGACACGGGCTCGATTCCTCACGGCAGGGAATTCTGTTCGCTTAACGTCTGCTCGCGGAATAAATTACACAGAATTACCGAAGATTAAGCGGAATTATCCTGCCCGAACTTTGTTGACGTGTCGCGCTTCGATCAGTAGTCTATCGTAGTCTCTCTCTTCTTCTTCGCATCGACGTGCGCGAAATCCGGGCGCAGCAGCGGTTAATGCTCGCTCACTCGCTTGCTGCGACGTCGGATTAACGCGTTCACGAAGCGTTTATTCACATTGCTCCCCCTCGCTCGGTCGCTTCGATTTAACCAACAGGTCTTCCCTCTGCCGCGTCGCGCTTATCATTATCGGCTTGTCACTCAATAACCGTCGTTCCGCGAACACCCGTGACGAAAGAGAGAGAGAGAGAGAGAGAGGGGGAGGGAGGAATGCACACGCTAGGCTATTGTTTGACGGCGCGGTTTTCGCGCCGTCCGTCAAGCTGCGCGCTTCTGTGCAACTGGGAAATGCATTCTCCGTCGCCGTCGGGTCGTTGCCTTGACGTTGCTGCGTCTACGTTTCCACGTGATTCGCGCGCGCGCGTCGTGATCTGGAGCAGGCTGGAAAAATGGTGAAAAGCGTATTCGTGGGTCAGTAGGTTCGGGAACGTTTTGGAGGTCAGAGGAATAATTGTCAGGGATTTTCTCGACTCGCCGTTTTGCGGGGGTCTTTCTCTGGAAACCTTCCGGGAAAATTTAGTAAACTTCTACCTTCGCTCGTTTGTTACTTTTCACGACGATTTTCCGAATGAAATTTAACGCTTAATAAATAATAAATTAACGTTTTGATTATATTCGTTTTGATCATATTCGCTTGAATTTCGCCAATTTTTTTACGCAGAAAATTAAGAGAGTAATTGTATTTTTGCAACTCTGCCTCTATTTTAAATACTGTGATTTGAAATGGAAAGCAACTTTGCAACTTTCATAATAAAATTAAACTGTTAATGTTCAGTTGCATTTGAAATGCCTTTCAAAACTCCGACGGTATTATCCCTCGGACGCGCGATGCGCGAATGACACGGAGCTGAGCGTGTCTCTTTATCGACGAATTGAAATGCATTTGTAACGAGGTTTCGTCACTAGCCGTTTATTGTATCGACAAATTCAAGTTCGGTGGAATTTAATCGCATGAAATTAACTTTATCGTCGCTCCACTAGAAAACTCGTCAAGTTGTAATATTAACGACTTCAGGTAATTGGTACGTGACAATATTGATTGTTAGAAGGTAATAGTCAAATGCACCAAACGTTTATAAATATGATTTATGATATACAGCTTTGACATTAGTAACAGTTAATTCAACTTACATAATGTTTAAAAATCCATAAAGAAATGTATTTTTTGCGTTTTGACGTACAATACTTTTTCTGGGACTGTCCGTGTTGGTCCATATATTTGTAAGTGTATCATAAGATAAAAAGATATTATAAAGTCCCATTTATGGATCGAGCCCTTATTTTCAAGTCAAACTTAGTTCATTCATATATTAAAAAAATACACATTATGATGAAAACAATACGGGAAAAAATATTTTTGTATATCCTTCAGTTCATTTTTTTACAATTATTGTGTTCTAAGATTACATTCAGAAACATAGTAGGTATTTAAGAAAAAGAATATCATTTATCTACCTACTGCATATTATATTTAATAAAATTTATATATATATATGATTTAATTATGTAGTTTTCAAGAATTTACGTATATTATGTAACATTCACTGTAATGAAATGATAGGAACTTTTCAATTTCGACACGGCCTGTACACGGTGGACAAATGACACGGTATAAAACCGATTTTGCCCGGTTGTTTCTCGCGATAAACTCGCGTCTCGCGCGACTCGGTTGACGTATTTGCGCGGTTGCACAAGTGAACGCTTTGTCAGTGCAGATATATTGCTGCCCGCGTCGCGGTACTCGGTATCACGGACGCGAATACGGCCCGTCACGCAAGAGAGCATATCTTCAGCATATATCCGAAGGAGAAATTATTATTTTATAGAGGGAGAGAACGCGAACGCGAGGATGCACGAAATGCGCGAAGGAAAGCTCGAAAGAAGCGGGGTTGATCCGGAACACCATGTAGAGTGCAGTCCCTTATCTTTATTTTTATACACACAGAAGAAAGAAAGAAGTGCCGGAATCAAGTAATTACGTTGTTTTTCAGCCTCTTAAATCAAGTAATATTTTTACCAACTTAAGTATATTTTGATGACTTAGTAGTAAATATCCGCTTGAACGTAGTAATATCTTAATTTGTAAATGAATCATTGAACGTAAGTGTAAATTGTTCTAAATTTGAAAACAAATTCATTAGAATTATGTAATACTTGTTTGCCACTAAAAATGTTTCACGAAGTTATAACAACACCAAAATACAGTAGTTTCTTTTCACCCGAAGATTACTTATTACGAGATCACTTATTACACGAAAAAAACAACGTTTTCCAACACTGTAATGTATTCATCGCGCGTTTCATAACATTCGCAGAAGAGATCAAAGTTTCGCACGGGTGACGAAGCGAAGTCGTCAGCCGCGAGTTTTCCACGGGGACGTCATCGTTCGCGAGAAATTGAGCGGGCTCGTCGTTCGCTCGTGACAGACGGGGGAAAAAAATGATTGAAAAAGTGACATGTAGGGATCGCTGCTCGCTCGATTTTCAGGCGACGCAACGCGGCGCGAGCGCAGCTTCGCGTGACTCACGCGGATAATTCTCGAGCGTTTTAGCCTGATATCAGCTTGCGGCGATGACTAATCAGGCCGCACTTGCGTATTCGCCTCAGGCCGATGAGAGAGAGATGGTATTACCGCGGAGGGGAACGATAAATATTTTTTTCCTACGGGCAGAGAGATGAGACGAGACCAGTCGTCGTCGTCGTCGCTTTTGTTCGCGGATATAATCGTCCGATTCCTCTCGCGTTCGCTTCGTCGTCGTTCGCGTTTCCTCTCGAGAAGGTGCGTTTTAATATTCAAGGTGTACCGAAAACCCTCGACAATCCGTTCGTCAGGAAGCGTCCAGTGCCGTTCAAACGTTGGAAATTTCAAGTTCCCCGTCGGTAAAAATTCGTCCTCCGTTCCGAACGATTTGGTGGCTTTTTATTTGAGAGTGTTAGATTTTTTTTTTAATTTCAACCCTTTATTTTTATTATTTCGTTGCATTCCGCTCGATATTAGTGCGAATTACACGGTCAGCGTAGAGGCTTGAAATTTGCACGTATTTCCGGAAAGAAATCGAGGTCACGTCGCGGTGCGCCTCCCGATAAAGAGCTTTCCACCTTCGTATCGTTATTCCTACACGATGAAAGAATCAGTTCCTGCAATTGTGAATAGGGACCAGATGAAAACTCGGTGACGAGGAAAAGTATCTCTGTTAACTGCGACTGAGAACATTTGTGGTGAACCTTTAGAACGCGCGTTAATACTTCGCGATCCGCCGACAACACTGCAAGTATCGTTGCGCGAATTTCGACGTTGCAATCCTGCCGACGATGTAGCGATGTCGCGATGTGAGAACATTCATTTACGGAACATCTGAAGATGAACTTGAGACGATCTTAAATACAAGATCCGACTGTGAATACCAGCCATTGGCCTCAGTTTTTACTCGAGTCAGAAAGCGGGCCGCGAAGTATTGAAGAAACTCGGTTGCGGCGACTGTGAAAGCACGATTTTGAACCGAGTAGAAACCTACCATGGGGAATCTTTCCACTCCTGTAACCGACGTTCTCGTCTGGTCCCCCGTCTGTAAACGGAAAAGCCAGTCACACCGACGCAATTGTTCCTCCCGGATACCGTCGTCCGCGAGAATAACGAGTACGAGCAGGTGCTCGTGGACTGAAACCGCCAGAATCCACCACCACCGCCATCATATATTCGGCAGCCAGCCAGCCGACTAACCTGCGCCCTAACCCTGCTTTCTGTTTCAGTAACCTCTGGGACCCAACACAAAATATCTAATATTAATAATAAACGATACAGTCGATTATTTTAATGAAACAGCGAATGGAATGCGCCATGCCGCACGAGTCGCGCCGGAACTGCCGCAAGCCTGCCGCGCGGCCCCACGATGAGAAGCAACAACTACATCAACAACAACTACAACAACAACAACAATACAACCACTACTACAACCGCAACTACCATTCACCACCACCACCTCCAAAAATCATCATTCTCTCCTCTTCGGCTCTTTGACGCGACCTGAGAAACGGGGGAAGAAGGCAAGCAAGCAAGCGCGCGCGCGTTCGCAAAAGGAATCCACACGCACGCACATACGTAGCCACGTACCCTCTCTTCTTGCCATCCTTTTTCCCTTTTCTCTCTCTCTCTCTCTCTCTCTCTCTCTTCCCCTCCCTTCGTCCTTCCTCTCGCCGCCACCATCTCTACATATACACATAACACACACATACGCGCGCGCACGCATCAACCGCGTTCTCGCGAGCGATGGAACACGTATACGTACTTAAGCATCTGCGCGTTGTACGCGGGTACATCCTTCGAGAGAGACTGCTTTCGGCGGACACTTTCCTCTCTCGATGCGCGTCTTCTTTCTCTCTCTTTCTCTCTCTCTCGGAGCTCAGTCGACGGTTCGACGAGGGAACTCAACTTCTGGAAATTAATAAAAAAAGGACAAAAAACAAGCTTCCTCGTCGGACTGCCGGAGCTGTGCTCCGAGCGTATCGAGAGAGAAAAGCGCCCTAAGTCGACCCCGTGCCGGGAAACAACCAAGGTGTGTGTACTCGTCGTGCGACGCGTGACGCGCGTCCGAAGAACGCGGGGAACGACGTCGTCGTCGTCGTCGACCGGCGGACACCGAAGGTGCGCCACAATGTGACTGTCACATCAGCTCTCTACGCGACTAGGCCTTCGCTACGACGACGCGAGGCGGCGATTTTCCGCGGGCGCGTCGCGAGAGCGAAGTCGTCGCGACGGAAGTCTGCGAGCGGCGGGAAACGGCGCGCGCGTCGTTGCTTCATCGCCGGCGTCGAGAAACATGCGCGTTGTGCGGCGTAGATGCGCGCGAGACGCGTCGCTTCCGCGAGAATCGGCTCCGATCCGGAACTCGAGGAAAACCTTCCCTCGAGCGCGGAAGCGACCGGTCTCGAATCACGTACCTGTGTCGACGCGGGATATCGCGCACGTAGCTTCGATAAATATGTGTAAATCATATAACGCTTGTTGGAGCTACGTGCGCGGTACGCCGACATCGTCACGGCGCGGTTCTGAGAAAAACACACACACGCGTACGCTCGCTTTTCATTTCGAACACACACACACACTCGCACGAAACGACGAATCACACGCATCGACGATGTCAGAGGGATCGACGAATATTGGGGAGAGAAGAAGGGAGAGAGAGAGAGAGAGAGAGAGAGAGAGAGAGAGAGAGAGAGAGAGAGAATAAAAAAGGGAGAGAAAATGTGTGAGAGAGAGAGAGAGAAAGATAGAGAAAAAAAGAGTGAGAGCGCGACACGTTGAACTTTTGTGACCGCTTGGCGGCGTTTCGCCGACGGAGAGACGACACATATACACGTGAATTACGTATAAGAAGTAATGATAATAAATATTAATAATAAACTATTGTGTTAGAGGTTTACAATCTTTTTCGTAGGGCACGAAAGGGTGAACGCGCATGAGAGAGGGAGAGAAAGAGAGGGAGAGCGAGGAGTAAAAGGTGTAATGAGTGTCGGGGATTGGTGAGTTTGGGAGAGAGAGAGAGAGAGAGAGAGTTGGTGGTGAGTTGGCCTGCGAGCGAGGGTGAGAGTGAGAATGAAAGAGGATAGGAGAGCGGTAAAAATGACGATCGGGAAAAATGGATACTTGGAAGCAGCTGAGCGTTTAACAAGCGATGATGTGAAATGGAAGAAGATGAGGAGGAAGGAGAAGCAGGTGAAGTGTGGAGAAAGAAACAGAATGTGAGGGAGAGAGAGATTGGGGAATGAGAGAGTGAATGAGAGAGAGAAAGAGAGAGAGAGTGAGAGTAGCGGAGGGATGATGATGATGGCGATAACGGTGGCGGCGGCGGCGATACGATAATATGTTCATGACGATGGTTGAAGATAACGATGATGATAAAACGATGACAATGCGGGCGAGCATGCGGCAGCGGGTGATATGGCACGGATTGGCCGCAATCCTGGCCGCCTCCCCCATCCCCCCCAAGAATCGATACGGTCCTTTTAGCTATTTACTGTCTTTATTATTGCTATGTGTAAGAGGAATAAAAACAAAATGGCGAACGATGTGTCATAAAAATGCTGAGATTTTTATCGATGATAGAGAAGGAGAGAAAGAGCGAAATGAGAATAAGATAGTGAGAGAGAGAGAGAGAGAGAGAGAGAGAGAGAGCGAGCGAGCGAGAAAGCGTGAGAGAGAAAGAGTCGCAACAAAAAAAAAGAACACAGACACACACCAGCATATGTATGAACACTGAAACTCATACAGACACATACACGCATATACACACATACACATACGATACACGCATATCGTACACCCGCATCCGAACACGTGCACGTGGGCGCGAGGATGAAGAGGAAGAGCGTGTCGCACACGGCTTCGGATTCTGACCAGGTAGATCCCGAGAAAGATAGAGAGAGAAACAGCAGTGGGGATCCCCTCGCGAAAGACTCGCCTCAACCCTGTGAAAAAAAAAAAGGCGCGAATGGCAGTGTAAAAATAAAATTTCGCACATTTCGTATCGATCGCTTTTCCCTCTCGCATTGGTTCGCACTTTTGAGCGATAGCCGTTTAAGTTTCAGCCTGCGGCGCACATCAGGACGTACGTCAGGAGAGCCGCGTTTCCGATTTCATCCGGCATCTTCGATTCTCTGCGATTTCTCCCCCGACCGGATCGATTTTACGCGCATTTCGCGCGTCGTATTTGTCGTCGTTCTCCTTTTATACGACTATCGATATAATCACGTATAACGTAAAAATGAAAGGGAAGAAAAAAGAAGACGCTTCTCTCGGTATGATTGTTTTTCCCCCCCATCGATCCACGACGGTTGTTGGTCGCAGGAGAAGACACCAGGAACGCCCCTTCCACCCTTCCCTCCTCCGCGGGAATATCAGCGAAAGAAAGTTCCTCGGGCGGCTTCGAAGCTAACGATTTCCACGTGACGCGATATCCGACACGGGTTTTCGGGCGAGACGACGAGCCGCCGAGCTCTAATCGCTCTAATCGTTTTCCTTTATCTCCCTTCCCCTCCTCTATCACTCCCTTTTCCTTCCTGTTTCGCGTGTCCTTATCTCTTCTCACCCCCCGCCAACGTCATCGTCGTCCTATCGGCATCGGCGATGACGCTCTCTTGGCTATCTCGGTATGTCGTCTTTATCGTTCGGGATATTCGTGTTCTCTTCTGCATCCGCTTTGTCGCCCGCCGGCTCGTCGTTGTGGCTTCTTCGTTGACGCTTCTCAGCCGTTCCCTTTGCGGTCTACGTCTGCGTCTCGGACAATAGGGAGAAACGCGATACGCACGACGCGTGGAAATTCGCCGGCGAGCGAGAGAAAGAAGGAGAGAGAGAGAGAGAAAGACGGTCGATGATCGCGCATGCGCGGTCCGACGATTTCCGGAACACAACGGGGAATCCTCGTCGATGCGCGCGCGAGAGAGACGTGCTGAGGATGATGAGGCCCACGTGGCCGGCTGCTGCTGCTGCACCTGCGACGAATTCCTGCCGTGTATCTGAAGATTGACTTTCGCGTCTCACCTGCGCGCGTTTATCGATGCACGGGCGGCCACACGTGTCACATAACGTAATACATACACACACACACGAACATGTACACGACTACCGCTACCAATTATTACTACTACTATTACTACTACCGCTACTATTACTATAACTGGTTGCTTGTCGATTCGTCTGACGCCAAGCAGCGGCCCAAACTACTATGTAACGATTTTTATTGATAACAAAGGAAGGAATAAACATTGAAGTAATAATTGTAATAAAAAAGGAAGAAAAAAAAACTGCATCTCAGAAGCAAAAGTGATGACTCCTAGTGGCACACACACTCGTCGTCCAGGCACTCGTATCTCGTTCTCGCTCTTCCGCGACTCCGTTTCCGCGTCTGCTCGTCGCAGGACGAGAATGTGAGAAAGAGAGCGGGGAATACGCGCGCGAGAACCGTGCGTTCTTTCCCTCTCGGCGCCTCCGCCGGCGTTGCTCGACTTTAATCGGCGGTCTTTGTCTCCTCCTGCTAACGGGAGTCAAAGAGGAGACGTAAGATTCGTCTCACTTTTATTCGTCCAACAGATTCGGAAGCCCAAATTGCTATTTGTTGGATACATATATGTGGACAATTAATCATCTTAACAAATCTCTCTGCTGTCTGAAAGAAATTCTTTGCTAAGAAAATTTTTTCTTGCTGTCACTATATTGACAAGCGTTTGCTGTTCTGGCAAAATTGGTTTTCTCCGTGCTCTCCAATTCGCTCGCCAGCGTCTGGAACCGCGCTTGGCTTGCTGTTGCGATTTGTTAAACGCCCTGACTAGCGCCCGGGATCGTTTTTGCGGGGAGCGAAGTGAAGGTGCGCGCGCGAGGTTGTACCGCCCGTTAAAAGTTTGAGGCCAAATGTCGGCGAAATCGGCGCTCGTCGGTATTACGGCACATGGTTCACGTATGCCTCACGTGTAAAGCTGGAGGGGGGAGGGAAAGATTATCGGACCCGCTCGAGTGAAGTATAACGGTCGAGAGGTAGATACGAAAATAAAACTCGAGGAATGCGAGGACCGTGTGTGACAATCGCTGATGTAACAATCGCTCCGACGGCGATCAACGAGAATCATTATCGAACGATAAAACGAAGCCGCCGTTCCAGAATGCGCGGCCGCGCGATCAATCTGCGAGCAGCAAGTGTACGGAGAAAAATAATTCTGCTGCTGTGAGCGAGAACGTCCGGTTGCCACCGCATATTCGCGTTGCGAAAATTTCCGCTCGGTTTTATAAACAAATTAACGGATTGTTCGCAGTTGGGACGGAAACAGTTTCTTCGTTTGTCGGTGTAGGAAATATTCTGCCGAGTGAATTTGCCCTCGGGAGACACGTTGATTCGCTGTTAGAACGAAATGTTTTTTTTTTAATTAATTTACTAATTTATCGCAGTGTCCAGCAGATTTTACTACGACAACATACAATTTGTCGTGCCGGCGAATTATTTCCCTCCGTGCACTGATCCCACCTCCATCCGCGTGTGCTTCATTTTTCAATCGATCGTCCCGGGAAACATTACACTCTCGATACTTCGATTCCTCGTGCGCTTCACGCGCTCGTCCCTCGCTCATAGAGTGCGTATTGGAACATCGGGATTTCGTCGCTCGTCGAATCAGGAAACGATCGATTCCCCCCACGATCTCTTATCACGAGTTATCCCTGAGGAGGAAGGACGTGGTCTTGGTTTCTCGATGGACGAGCGCGTGCTTATTCTCGCGTATCTTTCCGCGTCTCGAGAATGCGAGAAGTGCACCCCGCGCTTTCGGCGAGGGCCGAAAACTGATCGGTTTTCGCCGGCGGAAAGGATATTGGCAGGGTCGCGGAAAGGGAGACGCAGGAAGAAGGAATACGTTATGCACACATGTCGGAATGAGAAAGAGAGAGAGAAGGAAGGAGAGGATTAACGAAAGAGAGAGAAAGAGAGAAAGGGGGCTACATGCGCGCCGGACAATTAGATGTAACTTTTGTAAAGCCGAAATAATACATATACTTCCTCTTAAGGTTCTTTTGCATACCATCGGTCGGCGGCGATGATCGCGATTACGACGATCACGACGATCGAGAAGACAGAAAACCGAACAAAAAAACGAAACTGTTTAAGAAAGTAATAAATTTGTATAAAGTGGTGTAAAACTAAGGCGTTTGGTGTTTGCGTACACGAATGCGACGATTCGCTAATTCGAGTCCGCTAATTAGTCGCACGAAATGCGAAACGAGCTCGAGGAGCGGAAGCGTGTCAAGGTAAGTACGACATTTCACTTTTCTCCACGGGGTTATAGGGGGGAAGAGGGAGGTGCGACAAGCAAAAACATCAGTTTGTCCTGTCACTAGTATTGTTTTTGAAATTTTACAAACGACAGCGTGTTGTCTATTTTCTTTTGTCTATGGCGAAGTTAGTTCTTGAACAGATTTGTTTAAATTGTAAGTTTGAACGGCTTGACTACGAAGCACTACAAACAGCTACGAACAGCTTTCTTTAAGTGTATAACGCGAGAAGAGGTGAGAATAAAATTCCCCGCATACGGAAAGTTAAAAATTTAACATTTAATTTAGTTGTCCGAGACAAATTTTCGTGAAGCTCTCGCTTGATGTAGGTCGACCCGTTATTTTATCGACGGAAACTGCGGCGAGTATTTCCGCGAAAGAAGGCCGCATTTCCGCGCGAAACAGCGGTTCACCGAGAGATCATGAGGCGACTTCGGTCACGTCGTTTCCTTCCTGCGCCGCGGTATTTTCGTCAAACGAATACGTAATCGACACGAAATTCTGCTTGAGATACATGTCGCATTTTCCAATTTTTCAAGTCAGAAATTAGAAAAAGCCTTTGTCGATCTGTCGGTTTCCACGGCGATTATATTATCACACTCGGATCCGAACGGAAAGATGCATACGAGACTTCTCTTTTCGAGCGGTTTCTTGCATTTTTTTCCTAAATGGTTTTTTCCTAAAAAAAATACGTCGCATGGAACAAATAACTTTACTATTGTTGCGACAGCAGTAAAATTTAGTTGGCGTAACCAAATTATTTTGCTACATCCATGTAATCCAGCAAACGGCAATTAATACTCCTAACAAATATTTCTGCTATCGAAACAAATCTTTCTCGCTGTCACTACGACAACAAACGATTTGCTGTCTGGAAAAAGTTCCTTTCTCCGTGTGGTTTCGAGAGATGCAGTGAATCGAACGGTTCTTAAAACGGGAGAGAATTAGGCCCGGTCATTCGTGCCGTTTTGACACTACGTCATCCTGTTCCGCACGCGATCGCCCGTAGACACGCGACGCGCCGCTATCGATCTGCCGGCAGGTTCGCAACATAATGTGCGCTGCCGTCGTCGTGTGAGACAGTACATGTCAAGCTGTCAAAGTAGCCGCGATCAATGGACACACCGGAGACGTAGGTATAACCCGCGAGTTGCAGTTTTCATTGCGGCGATCGATTCTCTCCCTCCGGTGAATTTAGGCATTGTATTAATAGCCAGTCGCCTCTCCTCAGGCTTTTCTCATGTAAGATACTTGGATTTAAGTTTAAGATTAAGAACATGAGCTTAAATTGCGAATACAAATCTGACATGTTATATATGGTTCAAATGCCCCATAAACGTGTAATATTCCTAGAATATCAGCCGAATTTAAGGGGATTTTCATTGGAAAGTCTAATCTAAATCTAGATATAGTACTATGCAAGCCATTGTCTTACCTTGACGCTACACATAGTTATTTACTGTCGTATGCTTTCATGTCGAGGCTTAAGGAAGTACCTATTCGAGAATTATTTAATCTTTCGAGTGTCGTGGGCGTATATACACCTATATATATATATATATATATATGTGTGAAAAACGTAAACTGAGAGAAAATTAAAATTCGAAAGGCTGAAATAAAACGTCCAGCTTGGGATATTCTCTCGAGTGCAATAATCAATTAGAAATTAGAAATTCATTAGAAATATTTATTTCAAGTGAATACTAAATTTAATTAAAATATTTAATATTAATTAGAACTAAAAATGATTAATTCGAAATATTTTATATTTATCCATTCGGACATTCCAATCGTTCGGGATTAATCGGATTAGTCGAGAGTCCCGGTCTTGACGCGCGCACCGCTTTCGAGCCGTTCGAAGTGGCGGGCACAGATCTCGCCTGGTCCGCGCAGCTTGACCCAACTTGACCTGATCTGCGACCTGCGAGACGCGACGATAATTAGTCGGGTGGCGTCAGCACGCAGTGCAGCGGCACACCATTAATACGCACGCTTATATAAATTACCTTTAACGTGACTTATTCAGTAAGTACGCCGACGGAAAGCGCAGCCAACATTTGTACCTTGCCTCCGTGTGACAGATGCCCCGTGAATGCCCGTTTTCATCGTCCTTTGCCGATCGAGATCACCTGTCGCGCCCTTCGCTCGTTACCGGTTCGTCCCGCGCAAATCTCGAGACTGATCGAAAAGTCTCTCTCTCTCTCTCTCTCTCTCTCTCGACGAATCGCTCGACGCTACGCGTGCCTCCTGCCGTGAAACAGATATCGGCGAAAAGCGAAAACAGGGCTCGCGGATCGTCGCGCGTTCCCGAGCGGCGCATCCGAGGCGGACACGCATCGTCCCGTAAAAATGTATCTCATAAAATATTCATTTTTCGATAACATCATCTTAACGTTTTTTGCATTGATGCATTTATAAAATGCAATGAATTGTTTTTTCTTTCTGAAAAAATATTTGTATATTTCCGATTTTTCGGGAAAATGGTCTCGGCGTTCGAATTTCGGTAAGACGACTTTTCGGTGGGAAATCGTCCCGGTTGCCGGAATCCGGGATTTTGATTTCCGGGGACGATGCGTGTCCGCCGTGTCCGAGAGTCCCGATGTCATTGAAATTGAAAGTCAAAGGAACGGAAAGAGAAGAGAAAATGTAGAAAATGTAGAAGCGAAGAGGAACGGCTCTCGCTCACGAATCGCGCGGCTCTGGAGAGAAATGATAAAGCAGAATACGTTTAGTAAGATAAATTATATTTCTCAAGCGTCTCAATTCGTCTAACACTTAACGAATAATCGGGGCACATCGGAGGCAAGAGGATCGTATACGATTTTCGTTCTCTTACACCTTCTTCTTTTTTTCTTATCGCACGAAGCGAACACGTGCGATTATCATTATTATTATCCGGCGATATTAACACGCGGTGAGAAATTCGAATTCGACGTTTTGCGGGCGTCCTTTTGCCTCAGACCGTTACCGCTGAATTATTCCTTATATATCTGAACATCGTACTTGGAGAAAAGAAAGAAAATAAAAAGAGACTTTTTCCTCTACATACACACTCGCACACACACTCACACACACACACACACATATATGTGTGTATATATTTATATTCGATCGACGTAACGTGACTCTCTTCCTGTAAAAAATTAACGTAATCGTTTGTTCTGCTCTGTTTTTTATTTCTTCTTTTCCGTTTTCCACGTGTTCCCGCGCCCCGATCGTCTCTCTCTCTCTATCCTCTTCCTAATAATAAGCGTTGAAATCATGGTCGCGAATATCAAAAATCGACAGCACGATAGAAAATAGTTTTACAAACGTACGAGAAGACGCTGGTTGAAAGGTTCGCCGGCGATAAGTTCTCCTTCGGCTGCGCGATTATGATTTCTTTTTCTTCCTCGAGGTTCGACGTACTACGGGGACAATCTTTGGCATACGACCGACCTCGCCGCTTATCGTCTCTCGACGGTCGTCTTTGTCTGATATCCGAGGGGATGAACGCGCGCGACACATCGACTTAAAAATTCTATTTAAATATATACCATCGTAGTTACCGTCGTCATCATCATCATCATCGTCAGCCTCATCATTATCATCGTCATCATATTTTCTCCTCCGCCTTCTTCTTCTCGATCATCATTATCATTATCATCGTCGGCTCTCTTCGTTACATCATAATCAGCTATAATCTCAGTTAATCGTATATTATCGGTAATAATGTTAATCAATAATATATTATTCTTATTATCGTTAACATATGTGTATGTGTATAGATGTGAGTATGTGTGTGCGTGTGTGTATGTGAATGTGTCTGCACATTTCCGCGCGCGCGTGTGTGTACGTGTGCGTGTATATCGCGTCGCTGCGAGCGTAATAATCGTCCCATTATTAATAATAACGTTACAACGTATTAATGATTCTATGAACTTACGGGTCAAGTATCAATAATAATGCGCCATATGATATTCTCTTTTTATCTCGCACTCGCGCCCGCTCCCCTCTCTTTCTCTCGCTTTCTCACCACATACGCACTCTCTCGCTCTCTAGAGCTTTGTCTCTCTCACGATATATCACACACCGGGTCTTCTATAATAATATATAAGTTGAGTATATACTCAAATATATACCCGAGTACTCTGTATATTGAATCGTTTATTATTATTATTATTATTATTATTATTATATTATATTATTATTATATTATTATATTACCTTTATTATTATTATTAATATTATTATTACTCTGTCTCTCTCGTTTTCATCTCTACAAACGTAGCGTGCGTTTCTCGGTTACAAAAGGAAGGTGGAAAGATTCCGGTGAACTGAGAGCAGCGCGATCTCGCCGATCGACGAAACTCTCCTGGCCGCGACAATTGCAGTTCGCAAGCTACAATCGTTCTTTCACACGATAACCGACCAAAAAACCAAGAACCAAGGTACCAAGAACAGTGTGAATAAAATATTTCCTAACGACGGGTTGTTCGACCCGTCGTTACGCTTTCGGTGATAGCGCAAATTCGCGTTTGAGAGTCGAGTTTTTCGGAAGGAAAAAAAGGAAGAAAGAAAAACGATTTTACATGTGTCAGGGACTAAAATGATCGAATTAAAAGATCGGCTTTCTGTCAGATCACGCGAAAAATCTCGCGACTTGGTACGCCGAGGATGAACGCCGGGAATAATCGGCGCACGCTGTGCGCCAGCGCGACCGCTGGCGTGTGGGACCGGGTCATGATCGTCGCTCCGCTCGGTTACGATATCGCGGAAATGTGACGAACGCCTCTCTCTCTCTCTCTCTCTCTCTCGTCGATTTTCGCCGATTGGCGATCTCGAAGCCCGGATTTGCGATCTTCGGGCCCGCTTCCCTCCGGCGAGCAGAAATCGCGGATCTCCTTTGCGTGAGCGCGTGATAATGCGTGGCGAGAGAAGTCAATGCAGCGTGACAGACGGCGTGACGAATCGACAGCGTGAAGAATCGGCGTTCCGATCCGAGTCTCTCGTTTCAGACGTCGCGTGTTCCTCGCGACGTCGCGCGCGCGAATTTCTTTCCGAGCCGATCAACGAACGACACCCCGCTGAGCCCGTCCCGTACTTTCCGGGGAAAATCTCCGGCGCGAATCTCCCCTCCGGAACTCCCCCGAGTCCAGGTTGGCGCGACGACTCGGACACTTGCCGTAATCCCTGTGTGTAATCCGTCGAACGATGATCTCCGTCCGATTCACACACACGCGGGAAACGCGGCCGACCGATCCTCAGATTACCTCGGGAAATCAAGTAACACGCACAGAAGAGACTCACCTTTTCTCGTCGTTCGAACTGAAAAGAAAACGGGCCTGCCTCCCCCCACGCTCCGTCTGGAAGAGACGAGAGAGCGGGAGAGGTGTCGCGGTTTTGACGCTGACCGGGACCAGGAATACCTAGAGAGAAGCCGGGCGAGCAGCGTGCATACAACAGCAACAACAACAACAGATTCGAGAGACACGTCGGGAGAATCGGTGGGAGTACGAATTTCCGGCGCGCCGATCGAGAAGAAAATGCGCTTCGGTCGGTCGACCGCGACGACCGGAAAGAGAGAGAAAGAAAGAATATCGAGAACCGTTCGACGAAGGGGACGCACGTGCATTCCCTTCGATATCGGCGACCCGTCGTCGACGAAGGCGATTTGCTCGAGATGGTGGCGGAAGCGCGAATTTCGCGCGTAAGAGGAACCGGAGGAGGTGCGCGGAAGGGATACACCGGGTGTCGATACCGCCGGTGGTATCGGCGGGGTTACTGGACGATACAGCAGCAGGGGCTGTTCCCGAGGGTCGTGGCGGCGATTCCCCGCTGATGCTGCGGATACTGCTGTCGTTGCTGTCGCGCTGTCATCTGCCGATTGCCGCCGCGCGGCTGCTGCTGGCCCGTCACCTTTGCGCACCTCGTGGGCTATTGGTTCTCCAGCGAGTAGTGGCGTGACCTCTTCCAAAAACCCTTGAAGAAGCCCTTCTTCTTGGGCGCGTCGCCGGTGTCCGCGCCTGGAACAGAAACGGTCCAAGTCTCGCGGTTAGTCTCGAACAGCTTCGGGAGATCGCACGGATCAATCCTGAAAGCGTAGCGGAGAAAACGGATTTTTGCTGGAATAGCAAACGTTTGTCGTCAATATAATGACGGGAAAAAAGACATTTGTTCGGACAGCGGGAAAGATTCTTTTGCTTTCTTATTTCAGCTTTCCATAATTTTCGCTACCCTCTTCGCGACACACAGGAGAGATCTGTGAGCTGTTGTTTCGGATCACGTCGAGATCGCGAACCTTGCTCTCGGGGTTTTAAGCCCGACCACGTGCCCAATTCCGAAATTTCATATCACGCATGCGCAAGCCGCCCACACCCACCACTGAGAGCTCGCGTAAGAGAACGCAGATTTACTGTTCGATAGTTCCAGAGCGATCGCTCGGATCGGGGAGAGGCGCCGACTCGGCGAGAACACGTCCGCTCGAAGGTACGTTACACCGCGGCGCATATTGCGGTTTCGTTACCGTTGCTGGATCACCGCCGGGAACACCGCTCTAACACGACTGACAATCAATTTGCCGACGCGTTAACCGTCCGGAGAAAGAAGCCGGGAGAGATCACGGGGTCCGATTTGCTCGCGGCTAATATTGTGAAAAAATTAAGGCGCGCCTGACAATACTGACGGGGGACTAGGTACAAGGCAAATATTTTCTCTTCCAGAAGCTAAAGTTACGTTAAAATGTACCTGTCACTACGGAATATCGTATACATTCTTTTTTTAATCGGTAGTTTCAACAAACACGACGACGAGCTCCGGCCTGCCCTACCGCTAATTTCTAAAGGATCTCGCTTCCCTCAGAATATGACCGATTATTTAACAATTATTCTCAATCTTTCAAGATATCACAAGCTTTCCCTCTTTTATACGAAGGTCCCTTCACGGCGACCCGATACTTTCGTTTGCGACCGAAGAAGGAAACCGGTCGGACCGACATATTTCTTATTGCGACACTCCTCGCTCCTCCTTTATCGCCTCCATCCATCCCTTCTCCTTCATCGCGTAATCGGTATCAGAATATTCACAATGAGTATCGATCGCCCGAGGGGGAGGGGGGG